>NW_024081847.1:211429-337816 GCF_003009895.1 Hyaena hyaena
CCCCCCCCCCCCGCTACACCGCCTTGCGGGCTCGTCGGCCCCTGAATTTGCAGAGTCACAGGAGCTGATTTGCCGAATGACCTTTGTAGCGCAAACCACCCGTTCCGTCCTTTGCCTCCGATACGCTTTCCGAGCCGAGATGTCCCGCCCCCTGGTCTAGACGGGGCGCCTAGGCCAGCCCGGGGTGCACACCCCGCCCCTTGCGAGGTCATCTAAACCTTCAGTTGCCTCCCTACCTGCAGTGGCCCTGCGCGTCTGGCCCAAGTCCTCACTGCCCCTTAAAGCCCAGCCCCGGGGCCGACAGCCGCGGACGCCATTAATCCTGTCCCCCGAGAGCTAATGCCCTCCATGTGGTCTTGACGAGGGGCACTCTGTCTGCGCCAGAAAACGGGTCCTGATGGTTTGTTCAGTGCTGATGCACCAACCGGCCTAAACCGATGTATCAGACTAAGGATACGTCAGTGCAAGATTACTGATTAGGAGATTACCGATTACTCCGAAGAAAGTAACGCAATAGAAAACATTGGTGTCATCAGTCATCGGATTGAACTTGACCTTGAACCTTTCCGAAGCCTCTGGGGCTCAAGTTACGTGGGAGCTTGTTAGGTGACCACAACGTCTGAATCTTTAAACAGCCGCCAGGACAGATGCGACGTGCGACGAGGAACAAGCTGCAGTCCACGGGCTCACAGTGAGGTACGGAAGGGAGATGGTCACATTACCTAGAAGCTTCCTACCTGTTAGGGTAAAAACAAATGGTAAAGTAACCATTACTTAGGGTGTGGGCTCCGCTGCCGTAACAATGAGACCCCACATACACTCGGCTCACTTAGGACAGAGCTAATTCTTCCTGTGCTTAGCAGGCCTGACGTAAACTGGCCATATTGACGGAGCAGGTCTGTTCCACAAAATTATTTAAATCGGTTCCTTCTATCTCATTGGTTTAGCAGCCCCTCTGGCGATACTTCGGATACTTCCACGTAGAGACTGGTAACGTTTTTCTGTAAGGGACCAAATGGTAAATATCTTAGTTTCTGCAGCCCACATATAGTCCCAATTAAATATTCCTTGTTTTTATTTGTTCTTGTTGTGGCAACTCTTCAAAAACATGGAAACCATTCTTGGCTCACCAGCTGTACAAAATCAGGCCGCCCCAGGGATCTTGGCCCACGGGCCCCGGTTTGTCAGTCCCTGCTTCGCGCATCAGAATCACCTGGAGGGCTTTCTGAGCCCACCCCAGGGTTTCGGATTCATTAGGTGGGGGATGGGCCCCAAATCTGCATTTCTGGGGCTCCTGGGTGGCTCAGTCATTGAGCATCCAACTTCGGTTCAGGTCATGATCTATCGGTTCATGAGTTCGAGCCCCGCGTCGGGCTCTGTGCTGACAGCTCAGAGCCTAGAGCCTGCTTCAGATTCTTTGTCTCTCTGTGTCTCTGCCTCTGCCCCGCTAACACTCTGTCTCTCAAAAATAAACATTAAAAAAATCTGCATTTCTAACAAGTTTTTATGGGATGCTGATGGTTTGGAGACCACACACTGAGATCCAGGGCCTCACACTGTTGCCTTTGCCTTTACGGACAAAGCTAAATCTCTTGCACTGTTCCAGCACAAAAGAAAAGGAGAAAAGTGTCCAGAAGAAGTCCCTTTAAGTGTGTAACCAGGAAACTGTACACATCACTTTCATTCACGTCCCATTGGCCTAATCTTAGTCATGTGGCCATGCAAGGGAAGTTAGGAAAGGTAGGCAATAAGTGGACGCTCGTGAGCCCTGCTACAACTCAAGAGGTCTTGTTATTAAGAAGAAGAAGGGGAGAATGCACTTTGTGGAACTGTTAGCAGATTCTGCCGTACTGGCGTAGGAGAGACCAGGGGAAAGTCACCCACACTCTGTCAGACTGAGCTCACAGTGACCACTGTGAGGTTTCCTGCAGCACCTCTGATACATTCACAGACAAAAACTAAACTCATGACGTACCAGAGGGACCTTAAAGTGTATATAGCGGACAGCTACCACAAGGAGCAATTTAAGCTCCCATTTTCTTTTTTTTTTTAATTATTTGAGAGAGAGGGAACATGCAAGCCAGCCAGGGGTGGGGGGTGGGGGTGGGAACAAATTATGGGGAGAGGAACAGGGTGGGGGGGGGAGAGCGAGCAAGAGATAGAGAAAGAATCTTAAGCAGACTCCATGCTCAGCACAGAACCCAAAGTGGGGCTCGATCCTACAATCCAGGGATCATGACCTGAGCCAAAACCAAGAATCGGACCCTCAACCAACTGAGCCACTCGGGCTCCCCTAAGCTCCCATTTTCTAAATAAATATTTGTTTTATGTGCCCCTCAGGATGCTAACAATTCTTTAAGCTTAAAGTCCTTCAGGATCTTTCATCTTTTTAAGTTTCTAGAAATTTACCAACCATTTGTTATAAATAATAATAATAATAAATCTATTTCATATATCAGGTAGATTAAATGTAAATGAAAAAATAATCATGAGATTACCTTATAATTTTTTAATAGTTTAGAATATTTATGTAATCTTGGGGCAGGAAAACACTCTACATGATGGTAATGAGACTATCAATAAGGTAAAGAATGTCTGATTTAACTACAATAAAATAAAATAAGGCACATTCCTAAATATTCCCTCCCCAAAAAACAAATATCAACAGACATATGGGAGAAAAATACTTGCAACAAGGGTAACCATAAATAATGTTAGTTCTCTACCCAGGGGACATGGAAGGCAATTCTCAAAAGGGAAATGTACACGTAACCAAAGAACATAGGAATATACATTTATCCTCAATTATTAAGAAATATATTCAAGTAAAAATATATCACAATTTCTATCAAATTGGTAATTTTTTTAATGATGATGTAGAAATTGGTCAATGTGGTAGAAAAAAAGGTCACACTAATTCTGTGCTAATAGAGATATATTTGCAGTTTGGTTACATTCATCAAAAATTTTAAACATATACTTAGTGGACAGATAGTTAGGATGGCGTCCATGACCCTGCGTCTGGGTGTTCATGTCCTTATGCCACGCTCTCCCCTGGCGTATCGTGGGACCTATAACTTATGTCCAGCCAACAGAATGAATACAGAAAAAAAAAAAAAAACAAAACCAAAGAGGGGGAGGATTCATGTGATTACATGATTACGTTACATGAGACTTTAACACCTGTCTTGCTGGAGTATGTTTCTCTTGTTGGCTTGAAGAAGCAAACTGCCACGTTGGGGGCTGCCTGTGTTAGGAGGCCACACGGCAGTGAACTTTCAGCCCTCTAGGAGCTGGGGGCGTCCTCTGGCCTATAGCAAACAAGGGGCTTTGGTCTTACAAAAGCAAGGAATGGATTCTTTCAGCAACCAGAATGAGGCTGGAAGTGGATACTTCCAAGCACAGCCTCCGGTGAGACCAGAACCTGCACTGACGACTGATACCTTCACTGGTGCCCTGAAGAGACACCGTCTAGGTCACATCCAGACTCTTGGCCCACCGCAACTGAGATCATAAAAGTGTGTGGTTTTAAGCTAAGTCTGAGATCATTTGTTATTCAGCAATAGATACTAATATGTGTATAGTAACCTAAAAATTCTACATTCAAAAATTTACCTAAAGAAACTCAGCCACAAGGAAATTACTCATCACAGTATCCTATAGTTATGAAAAGTTAGAAACAACCAATATATGCAAAAATAGAGAATTTTTGTTACATTATGGAAAAGCCACACAAAGAAATATTATTCAGCTAACAAAAACTGCAATGGAAATAAAAAGATATTTTTAAAGAAAAATGCTTTAAATACAACTATAAATGAAAATAGAGCTTCTAAACCAGCTTGCATAATCAATTCTCACATTACTTTTTCAAATTTTTATGCATGTATAGAACGTAGTGCTTAAAGTTACAAACCCACGTGTTAATGACAGCTTCCCTGAGAGGTAGGAACATAGATTTTTTTATTGTAGGACATAAATTTTTGCAGTTTTCTACACTATACATTTCCTGTCTTTGCAAAACAACCAGAACCTAAAGTTGAATTTTAAATGCAAAGGGAAGGAAAGAGCCCTTTTCTCCATGAAAAAGAAAAGGCTAATGTCCACTGCAAATGTTAGTTATTTTTATGGCTATTAGACACAAGGTGCAAATGTGTCCAGAGGCTAATAAGCTGCTAACGATAATGACTACCATTTCTTGAGCGTTTACAATGAGCCAGGCACAGGCTAAAAATCGGGAGCGCGTTCGTTTGGTTAATCATGGATTAAAAGTTAGATTTATGCCCTGTGTTCGCAGAGAAGGGCAGCCCATAGGCCTGGACATCCTGCTATTCACACTTCCGCTTTCCCCCTCGATGTAAGACCGATAACTCGTGAGGCACATCATGAGCAAGAGCAAGAGGATCGTTGGTCATTCAGGACCCGGATCGACTCCCTTCAATGCGGCCTGGGCGCTGGCCCCAAATCGGTCCGCTAGTTCTGCCGGTGCACAGCAGCTCTCCAGACCTTGCAGTTTCGGTTTCAAGGAGCCAGAGAGACGTTCTTTATTTGTTGTGGAGTCTACCACAAAAATAGAAGAGGCCCTTACCGCACACTTTCCCGTTGAATGACTGAAAACAACAGTTGCTCTTACAGATGCATGGAAAGAGCAGAGATATTTCAGTAGGCTTGAGGACAAGCTAAAAATTACCAGTTCCTCAGGAATTACTCATTCTGCTAGAGAACAATTGAAGGTTAGTTGTTCCCGAATATCTATCTCACTCTGCTAACTGAGGTTCATCTTGGTTTGAGGGACTGAGGAAAGTCATGCAACGTCTAGGACCTCAAGTTGTCCTCCCTGTAAAATGGATTCCTATTACTCTCCCTAATCCGAAGCTAATCGGGGTGATCCCTTGGTTCTCATCAAATTGATGGTATGTGCTTCGGAAACAGATTCCCTCCTCCAGGTGTTTTATTAGTCAAAACCTTTCTTTAAAAAAGAAGTCTATGAGGTGTCTATAACACTGGCTCAATGAATAAGCTTTCAGAAAGATTAATATATAGAAGCTTTGGGCTTACTGAAAACCCCGTTAGAGGATTTCCGCTTAACGAACTCTACACGCTTCCGGTACAGTGCCCTCGAAGGACATTCCAGTAGAGTCCCAGAGTCCTGTGAAGGCAAGTTCCTCACTCTTCCACGGGGGCAAGAAAACTAATAACCCCAACCCTTTGATAGACTGACCACAGAGAACCACTTCTTGGAAGGTCACTTTTATTGCTTTAAGTCGGTCTAAAGATTTTCTGTCTGAGAAAGCACAGCAGTGACATCTGTTCATTCTTCAACACAGACCAGCCCTTTACCCATGATTTTTCAATATTTAAACAAACAGCCAAAACAAAGCTGTGCATCAGTGTTAACCTTGTAAACTTCAAAGTCTGCACCTGTACAATTACGAATTAACATGTTCGGTAACAAAGCTGGTAGGTAACTAGTGACATTCACACCTCTTAATTGGTGCGATTAGCAGACCTTTTGCTGTTGACTGTTAGCAGCTCTCCTCAAGTGTAAAATGCCACAGGTAAAATTCACTCCGGCAATGGCTGGAGTGAAGCGGGGGGGAAGGTGAGAGTGAACAAAAGTTTGTAAACCAGATTAGGCTGAGTTAGAGGGAAGCAAAAATATGGTCACTGCGAGAAACTCGCTAAAACTGCCGAATGAGTGGGCGCATCAGAGACTGTATCTTCTTTTGTTCCTTGCTGGTGGTGTAAATCTTGACGTTTTAAAAAACCTGCTCCCCCATTACACTGCAAAACGGCAAGACCCCACCTTCAGAAAATTCAATCGTGAATGGGAAAGTCCAAATCAATTTTGTTTTTAAATGAAGGAAGGTATGTCTGGGTAGCTTTTGCTCTCCTAGCGATACACTATCATATTTACTGTGAGATTCTTGACAACAAATATCCTTGGGATAGTTTTAAGATAGAGCCTAATTATGTAGGACCCTTCAGGAATACAGGAATCAAGATACATTTCTGTGTTTATTTAATCCTCTCTTCTCTTTTTCAAAAAAATAATACTCAATACTCAATGAGCTGGCTCCCGTCCAGCTCAGTGAGTAACTTCCTTATGTGTCCAGTGTTGAAACCTTATCATCAATTACCAACAAACTTTAACTTGGGTTTCCCACAAGGCATGGCCCTGTATTAGGATCATTCCAATTGTCAGGTTGTAGCTTCCAGGCTTGGCTTTTCTCTGGTTCCCTCATATGTCAGTCTTCTTTCTTAAGGACACAGCTTCATGTTAAATATCCAGAAAGGTTACTCTTCTCTACCAATTACAGGTTCCAATATTGCTTCATAATGGGAGGGGTCGCTGTGTTGTCATTCTAGGACAAAAATTTGATGTGATATGCTTGTGAGCTCCATGAGGGCAAGAATTATGTCTCCTCCACCTATAAACCACCAACTTCCGGCCCATATGCATCTTCAATATAGAGACATGACTTATCGAATATGAACAATGAGATGTTTCTTTCTCCTAGCTTCCCTTTCACATTACACACTTTGGTTTCTACACAATTCTTCTGGAGTGAGTATGACTAGATTATTGGCAATGCAAGTCGAATTCTCCCTTTTCCGGAGATTCTTGTTTTCCCTTTGGGAGCGTCTTTCTTTATTTTAACGTACTTTTCTTGGACAGTTCTTCTACTTTGACTTTATGGTCCCTGCTCCCTATCACCTGGCCTTCTCGTTCATTGAAATTCAGCTTCCTACTGAAGACTTCACAGCTGTCTACATCCTTTTGAATCCTTCAACCTTATTTTACCTATTTTCCATCCACATTTCCCTGTATTATATTTTTTAACTATTTTTTTCAGTTATCTGTTTATGCCACTTAGGGATTTAAGGGATTTAAGGATTAATTTAAAGGATTAAGACACTAATTTTATTTTACTCACAATTTTGTGGGTCAGGAATGTGAGAAGGGTGTGGCTGGACGGTTCATCTTGATCCATGTGGCCTCAGCTGTGGTGGGTGGTTGGGAGCATCTTGTTCTAAGAAGGCTTCCCTCATGCACAGCCCCTCATTCCCCGCCCCGAATCTCCTCCCTCAGGACCTCTGCACATAGCTTGAGCTTTTCACAGCATGGTGATCACAGGACAGTCACACTTCTTACAGAGCAGCCTTTCTCCTAATAAGCCTTTCAAAAGCAAGCATTCCCAAGGCCCAGGTAGAACTAGCCAGGTTTCATTCATTGGTCAAGCAGGTCTCTTAGTCTAGCCCAGATCCAGTGCGGAGGGAGGAACAGACTCTACCCCTCCGTGAGGGGACAGTTTGATCCTACAGGGAGGGAAGATTGATGGCGGCAGCCATCTGGAAGACAAACTGCCACATCTACCATTCTCATTTTAATGTTTTACTTTTCTTCCCCGTGCTAAAATTCAAATAGTGCTTACTTAATCTATAGGGTGTTACATACGTGCCAGGGCTAGTTCCAGCAGGAAAGTGACCCCCGCCTTACCTCAGGAAAAACTGTTTAAGGGCACTATGAGGCCCTGACACTCCAAAGTCATGTCCCATAACTAGCTTCCCCAGTCTCTGATTTGAGTCACTGACATCTTTCTGGTGGGCACAAGGCCAGGCACAAGCTTACATTTGACCTGAGAGAGAGAGAGAGATGACCAATCAAACATGAGTACTTCTTCATCCAGAATTACCAATTAATTTATAAGATGTTTGGTTTTTCCCAGGGAGTCAACAGAGAGTATGAAGTGGAGGAAAACGGTGTTGGAACAGCAACTGCCCTTTGAAGTGAGCAGAGCTGGGTGTGACACCAGACAGCTGGGCCAGCATCAGGATGATGTTCATCAGTCTGGAAGAAGGAGAGGTGCCGTGGAGGGTAGCGATTGGTGAATGAGTCTTGGCAAGGGTGTTAGGTGATGTAATAATATAAAATATTTAACGCCGGAAGACTAAAATCACCAATCATCTCTCTTTTCCCCAAAGAACACAAATAATTTAAGAGTTTTCCATCTGTATACATATAGAGAGAGAGAGAAGGAAGGGATTTATGGCAGCCAACTTGGAAACAAACTGCCATACCAACCCATTGTCACTTTCTAGAAAAATATATGCCACATATGTAAGAAAGTTGGAACAGTTAAACCATTCAGTTCCCAATCTCCCAGCTGATGTATCTCCTAGGCAGTCTGTATCCAAACTACCAAGAAATTTTTTTTAAATTATGGAACTGGTCACCAAATGACCCTTTGGACTAATAAAGCAACTAATTTTGACCCTGCTATTGTTTTCACACTTGATCTTATGTCCCTTTCCAGTAGAGACTGCTAGTTATATTTCAATACATATTTGTCTCATCTTCCTTATGGACTCTCCAATTTTTGGTCAAAATAATGCAATCTAGAAAAATGATCATATTTGTCATGCTACACGCGTGAAATCTGAGAAGTCCTTAAGGAGGTACAATTTTCTACATTCTTCCCTTCTTCCTCCTGACAGGGAGATGCTTGGAGCTCTGGCAGCCATCTTGAATCATCTAGTGGGCATCATGGACTAAGGATGGCAGAGCAAGAAGACAGAAAACGCCTCAGCTTCTGAAGGCTACTCTATCTACTCCCAGCTTTGTGTTACATATTGTATTTATTTATTCATGAGACAAACTTCTATCTTTTTGAGACATTGTTATTTGAATTTCCTGTCACTTGCAGTGAAACCTGATTCTAATACATCCCTCTGCTCGTAAGGTTGGTTGGACAATTTAGTCAGGTTAAAGCAACAACTTAATTTAAACTATTCTTCCAACAGACACAGTATATAAACTTGCAAAGGCTGATTAAATTTCACTAGGGCAGATCTTTATAAAAAGAATAAGCAACATATGTAAATATCACATCCGAATTTAAATACAGTATTTAACTGCCCTAGATTTCACAATGTATTCATAGCCTTAAGAGGGGATAAGAAACCACTTTATAATCCATTGATCCTTGTAAATTCTGTTTACATGTGTTTTAAAAATAGGACATTTTTGTGTTTATCAGTGTTGATGGTCAGGAGCTCTGTATTGTAAAATATTCTTCATGTATCTCTCTGGAGAATAAATTAAGACTTGGTCTGCGACCTGGGACCTGGAAGCCCTTGCTGGGGTAGAGGGCAGTGCTTTGGGAAAGAAAACCCATTTATAAAAGCCAATGGCTTCTTTTTCTGAAATGGCTGCTAGACACCACTGCTTTAATTCAGTGTTCACTATCTCTTGAAGTTTCTCTCCCTTTTCCTTCTACAAAGCCTCCCACACTCAGTCTGAACCTGCCCAATACCCACTAGAATTAGCCCTTTAGGTTTGTAAAAAAAAGTTTTTAATGTTTACTGTTTATTTTTGAGACAGAGAGAGACAGAGCATGAGCGGGGGAGAGGCAGAGAGCAAGAGGGAGACACAGAATCCTAAGCAGGCTCCAGGCTCGAACTGTCAGTATAGAGCCCGACATGGGGCTCAATATAGAGCCCAACACAGGGCTTGACCTCACGAACCTCGAGATCATGGCCTGGGCTTAAGTCAGACACTTAAACCACTGAACCACCCAGGCGTCCCTAGAATTATCCCTCTATAAATAACAGCTGCTCATGTCATTTCACCAGGAAGACACTTGCTGATTCCTTGTGACCTCTAGCTTGGTAGAAAATGGCCTGTACTTTTTCTGTCTTATCTTCCATGCACTTTCCCAGTCCTTTATCACACTTTCTCTCTATTTAAACATGATGAAATTTTCACCTTTTTCCCCAATTATGCCATGCCTTTCACGCCCCTGCATTTGGAACAGGCTAGTTTCTGTGCCTGAATACTCCCCCAACCCCCAAACTTCCTTTTTAGAACCCTCAGGATGCATCTCGTGGGTCAAAAAGCCTTTGCTCAAAAAGGCGCAAAAGCCTTTTTTGTCGCTACTACAGATGAGATTAACCACTTCTTCCCTTGCCCATAACTGCATTTTGCGCTACCTTCTGTCACAGCAGTTACCAGGGGATATTATGATGGATCTGTCTTGGAGTCTGATTCCTCCTATGTGAGATGCTGGAGCTTTTCTAGTACTTAGCTCAATGTCCACAACAGAGTGGGAACTTGCTGTGTCTTGCAGGATGTATCCATGGCTAAGACAGGGTCATTCCAACAAAAAGGCATTTGTGTCTAAATGTAGTTTTTAGGTTTGAACGATAAGGGGGGAAATTAGGTAAATTATAGGACTTAAACATATTTTTCAACTTCTGGGAAAAGATATTTATAGGAATATACAGGAACATGTATGGATATTCTACAAACCACAATATCTTTCTTCCCACCTTGAAGAGAAATTTAGCATTCCTTAGAGCTGAATTTTTCTAGAATTAAAATAAATTATGGAGTCATAGAATTGTAAAGCTAAAAAAGGCCTTAAAATTATTAACTCCAACTTCATAATTTATAAATGAGAAAACTAAGGCCCAGAGAGATTAAAAGATTTGTCAAAGGACACCCAGCTAGTTAGTGTCAATCAGATCTGAAATCCTGGTCTCTTGACTCCACTGTTCTTCAAACATTTCAGTTGTAAGTCCCTGGTTAAGGGCAGCCAGCAGCTGTGAAGCACACGGACTTTAATTTCAAGTTAAATCAGAGCTAAAGCACAGATAAACCCAAGGGTTTCAGCTACAAATTAAACAGGTGAGAGAAGATAAGTGAGATTATTTGATGAAAGTTTTTAAATCATACACTGTTAGAGTGTAGAAGTCCAAGCCCCCAGTTTTCATAAATGAAAATAAGAAGAAAATGAAATGACTTCTTCCATCTTAATCATAAAGCCAGAGACAGAGACAAAGCTAGAACTTTGAATGCAATTGTGATATGGATTTCACAGAACTGTGGATAAAATGAGTTACCACATAGAATAATAGTCCTGTCACTCAAAAAACCTGGAGCCTGTGGTTGGTCAATTAACAAAAACGTTGTGTAAATTAGAAATTGTTAGAAAGTGATACGTATACACTATAATGATTTAATTTTAACTTCAAACATGAATGTACACTTATTATCCATATGTGTATAAGCAGACCTCAAAAAATATGTGAATTAATGTCTTATTGCTGCTGTAACAAGTTACCACAAGCACAGTGGCTTAAAAACAATACAAAATTGTTCTGATTCTGGAGGTGGAAAGTCCAAAATGGATCTCACTGGGCTAAAAGCGAGGTGTCTTCAGGGCTGCAGGGCAACAGGGAAGCCTCCCATGGGGGCTTCAGGGAAGAATCTGTTCCTTGTCTTCTCCAGCTTCCCTCACGTTCCTTGGTTCGTGGTTCCTGCCCATCTTCAAGGCCAGAAATCACCCCTCCGGCCTCTGTTTCCCTCATTACGTCTTCTTCTCTGACTGTGACTCTGCTATCTCTCTTTCACTTAGAAGGACCATTGGGATTACATTGGATCAAACTGGACAGACCAGGGTAATCTCTCCATCTCAAGATCCTTAATTTAATCACATCTGCAAGGCCCCTTTGGCCATATGAGGTAACACACTCACAGGGTCGGAGGATTAGGATGTGGATGTCTTTGATAATAGGGGTGGGAATATTACTCTGCCTACTATAGCCTGGCTGTGTCATTGAAGATGAGTTTTCTTTCCTTGGTGAATCACACATAAAGTGTATTGTCTATGATTTCTATTGTGTGTCTTCAAAGTTAAAGTAATAAATTAAAGCATCTGAAAATCAACCTGGGAAGAATTCTTCCAGATTTGTCGCTCAATTTTTTTTTATGACGTCTGTCCCGCAACCAATTTCAAAGTGACTTTTTAATGTTTTTAATTTATTATTGAGAAAGAGAGACAGAGTGTGAGCTGGGGAGGGGAAGACAGAGAGGGAGACACAGACTCTGAAAGTAGGCTCCAGGCTCTGAGCTCTCAGCCCAGAACCTGATGTGAGGCTTGAACCATAAACTGCAAGATCATGACCTGAGCTGAAGTCGGACGCTTAACCGACTGAGCCACCCAGGCCCACCTCAGGGATTGATTTTGGATGTGATTTGTCTTTTGTGGTCCTTCTCAAGATTTAGATTTTATATATACAAGTCTCTTTTTTGCACTTCTACGGTCACTGATTTATATAACATTTAGTTAGATCATACAGTTACAATAACAAGCACTCCTCACTGAACAGTTTTCAGGGCACACAGAAGTTGGTACAAGCTGCTCCACTGTGGGGCACAAAGATGACCAGGTTGTTGACGAGGGGTCTACTAGTCCCTGGTCCTCAGTGTGCCCAGAAATTAGACGAAAAGTTTTCTTCACCTAGTAGATTGTATATGTGAAAGTGGTTTAGGAAAGGTTCTGCTGTATAAAGTGCCTTGCATACCAGAAGGCATTCTATAGATATAAACTATCATCATTATTTCCACTTATAATTCAAGATCTGGTATGAAGAATTATAAAATCGACATTTATGATTGAGTATGGATAATACACGTCAGGTGGAAAAAAGTGGTCTACAAGTTAGCCTGATGACGAGGGAAAGTCAGAACAACTTGAAAAAACATTCTGCTCAAGCCAGGATAAAATCTAGAATTAAATTAAGTTAGTTAACAATATAAGTCAAGTTTCAATCAATAAAGTCTTTAATTTATAATTAATGGTTTATTTGCTTTATTAATCTGCTTTTAAGTTTACTCACTATTTCTCTGAAAATTTAGGTTTAACTGCCTAACTAAAGAGCTATTTTCAAAAATATTTAATTGGCTGGAAAGAGTGAATTGAACTCTTCTTTCAGTTGACCTATCTTTAGAAAACTAAGCTATTCGGCTCACTAAACTATAAATGTATCCAGGCATCCTCATGAAAGCATATTTTAACTCAGAATGAGTAGTGAAGGGTAAAGCGATCTCACCAATGCCCTGAGCTTGTAAACACAAATATATAAAATGTCACAGTACATAGAACAAATAATCAGTGCTACATCTAGAGTTGAAGGGCCTTCCCAGAATAATCAGTGCTAAGTCTAGAGTTGAAGGGTCTTCCCAGAGATGTGCTCTTCTGCCCTTGAACTCTATTGTTTTTGACCGCCGAGTCATGAACTGTCTCCATCTACCAGATGGTTGAGGACAAGAGAGATTCTAAATGACGCGATGAGGACCAGCTCCTAAGCATAAAGTATACTCACCAGCGAAAGGCATGGTTTCTTTAACCCTACCCGAAGTGCACGCAAAGCATGCCTTCTGTATCAGTTTCCTGAAGCTGCCACAACAAAGAACCACAAACTAGGTGACTTAAGCAATAGAAACTTGCTGTCTCACAGTTTGGGAAGCCAGAGTTCTGAGATCAAGGTGTTGACAATATCATGCTCTCTCTGAAAGTTCTAGGGAAGGCCTCTCTTCTGACATCTGGTAGCTCCTTGATTGTGATAATATAACTCCAATCATTTCATGGCATTCTCCCTATGTGCATATCTGTATCCAAATTTCCCTTTTAAAGGCACATTGTATTAGGGGTCCGCCCTATTCTAATATGACCTCATCTTAACTAGTGACATCTTGCAAAAACCCTATTTCCAAATAAGTTCACATTCTGAGGTATGGAGGGTTAGAATTTCAGCATGTGAAATGTTGGTGAACACAGTTCAGGCCATAACACGGTCAGTGGAGGAAGCCATCTTCATCATATGCTTCATACTAATTCTCCAAATAATTTTTAACTTTAATAACCAGTATAGGGTCAAATTTAACCAGCTACTTTAGTAATAATCATAATCATAAAAATTATAGTGTGTGCCAGTAGAAATAGTAAACAAATAAACAGATTAGTAAAACAAAAATTGATAAAAATTGGTGAGGTTTGTTGTTAGCTACGAATAGGAACAACAGTACCAGTAAGAAAGAAGATACTGAGAACTTGGAAATATGAGAAGCAGAGAAAAGATCTTAAAAACAAAAAAGCAGGGGTGCCTGGATGGCTCAGTTGGTTAAGCGTCTGACTATTTTGGCTCAAGTCATGATCCTGTGATTTTTTGAGGTTGAGCCCCACATCGGGCTCTGCATGCTTACTGTGCAGAGCCCGCTTGGGGTTCTCTGTCTCCCTCTCTCTCTGCCCCTCCTCCATTCCCATTCTCTCTGTCGCTCTCAAAATAAATAAGTAAATAACTTAAAAAAAGAAAAAGCAGAGGGAATAGATCAAGTATCAGGGAGATCAGGAACAAGACAAAGGTGTCCACTCCCCCCACTCTTACTCAACAGTGCTAGAAGTTCTATCCGCAGCAGACAAGAAAAAGAAATAAAAGACATCCTAACTGGTAAGGAAGAAGTAAAACTTTCACTATCTGCAGATGACATGATACTATATAGAGAAAACCTTAAAGACGTCACCCAAACACTGGTAGAACTGATAGATGAATTCATTAAGCTTGCAGGATACAAAATCAATACACAAAATCTGTTCCATTTCAATATACTAATACTGTAGTAGCAGAAAAAGAAATTAAGAAAATAATCCCGGGGTTCCTGGGTGGCTCAGGTGGTTAGCGTCCAACTCTTGATCTCAGGGTTTATAAGATAAAGCCCTGTGTCAGGATCTGTGCTGATAGCATGAAACCTGCTTGGGATTCTCTTTCCCTCTCCCTCTGCCCCTTCCCCACTCTCTCTATTAAAATAAATAAACTTTAAAAAAAGAATCCCATTTACAATTGCACTAAAAATACCTAGAAATAAACTTAACCAAGGAGATAAAAGACCTGAACTTTGAAAACCATGAAACATTAGTGAAAGAAATTGAAGAGGATCCAAACAAGCGTAAAAATATTCCATGCTCATTGACTGAGGGAGGAAATACTGTTAAAATGCCTCTACTACCCAAAGGAATCTACAGATTTAATGCAGTCCCTGTCAAAATACCAGCAGCAGTTTTCATAGTACTAGAACAAATAATCCTAAAATTTGTGTGGAACCACAAATTGACCCCAAATAGTCAAAGAACCTTGAAAAGGAAGAACAAGGGGCACCCGGGTGGCTCAGTTACGTGTCCGACTTCAGCTCGGGTCATGATCTCACAGTTCGTGAGTACAAGCCCCACGTCAGGCTCTGCGCTGACAGCTTGGAGCCTGGTGCCTGCTTCCGATTCTGTGTCTCCCTCGCTCTCTGACTCTTCCCCGCTTGTGATCATGCACTCTCTTTCTCTCTCTCAAAAATAAATAGTTTTCAAAAAAGAATGTGACAAGTTGAAGCACTTAATACATACATTTGTCTTAAAAAAAAAAAAAAAAGGAAAACAAAACTGGAGGTATCATCATCCCAGATTTCAAGATATACCTCAAAGTTGTAGTACTCAAAATAATATGATACTGGCACAAAAACAGACACCATAGATCAACAGAACAGAATTGAGAACTCAGAAATAAACCCACGATTATATATATGGTCGATCTTTGACAAAGGAGGCAAGAATATGCGATGGGGAAAAAGACAGCCTCTTCAACAAACGCTGTTGGGAAAACTGGACAGCGACATGTAAAAGAATGAACCTGGACCACTTTCTTACACCACCCACAAAAATAAACTCAAAATGGAGTAAATATCTAAACGTGAGACCTAAAAACATAAAAATCCTAGAAGAGAGCACAGGCAGTAATTTCTCTGACATTGGCAGTGGCAACATTTTTCTAGACATGTCTCTTGAGGCAAAGAAAACAAAAGCAACTTTTTTGGGACTACATCAAAATAACCATCAACAAAACAAAAAGACAACCTACTGAATGGGGGAAGGTATTTGCAAACGATATGCCCGATACAGGGTCAGTATTTAAAATATATACAAACTCTGCCCTGTGTCTCCGCCCAGCAGTGCCTGGGTGCATGCCTGCGCTTCCGGCCCGCCTACCTGAGGCGCAGTGCTGCCAGATCAGAGCTTCCCAGAGGGCTGCTAAAGATGGGAGCCAACTGATACTGGACAACGAGCTTCAGCGAGCACTAGCCAATGGCACATGGGCTCCATTTAATCAGGGACTGTCCGGTCAATCATATTTGTGTTTGACCAAGAGAACAAGGCTGGTGTGACCTTCAGCGAGTTCACTGGCATCTGGGAGTGCGTCACAGACTGGCAGAATGTCTTCCACACTTAGGACAGGGCCACACTAGCATGGTTGAAAAGAAAAAGCTCAAGCAAGCGCTTGCAGGGCAAGGGCTTTCTGGCCAGTTTCACGACATCCTCATCGACAAGTTTGACATACAAGTATGGGGGCCCTTGAGGACTTCCTCCAGGGCTGCATCGTCTTGCAGGGGTGGGCAGATACATTCGGGTGTTACGATACGGATCAGGATGGCTGGACTCAGGTGTCAGATGAACAGTATCTGTCCATGGTCTTCAGCACTGTATAACACTGGCCTTTGCAAGTAGCAGCATGACTTACGGAAGGAGGACTAAAAAAGCCAAATCTCCCTTTAAAGAAATGGAGTGCAGCTAGAGACTGTTCTTCCTTCAGATTTTATATAATTAACATTTGGGGACCTGACTCTACATATGTGGATAAGTGGATTAAGGTTTTAACAAATATAACGATAGTTATAATCATTATTCAGATGCAAACATTTAATTTGAGACCATTCAAGGTAGCCATGAGGTAAGGTAACATATTTCACGTATCCTGAATGCAAGAAGTTCATCATGCGCATTTCTAGATAGCTCCAGTTCTATAGTGGGAATATTTTTTTTATGTTTTTTTTATTTACTTCTAGGATAGAGAGAGAGAGAGACAGCGTGAGCAGGGGAGGGTCAGAGAGAGAGGGAGTCACAGACTGAAACAGGCTCCAGGCTCCGAGCTGGCAGTCAGCACAGAGCCCGACGCGGGGCTCGAACCCACGAACCGCGAGATCATGACCTAAGCGAAAGTCAGATGCTTAACCGACTAAGCCACCCAGGCACCCCCTATAGTGGGAATATTTTTATTAGCCAACAGAAATTTAAAAATTATATAGAACTTGGACAGAGGCTTCTGTGTGCCTTACAGTTTTAAAACGAGGCTTATTGTATTTGTTTGAATATGCAACATAAGCAATGAAGAAAATGCAAATGAAAAACGCACTTATACAACTCAAACCCCCCCCCCCAAAAAAGTTAAAAATAGGCAGGAGACATAACCAGACATTTCTCCAAAGAAGACATCCAAAGACGGCCAATAGACACAAGAGAAGCAGCTCAACATCACTCATCATCAGGGAAATGCAAATCAAAGCCACAGTGAGGTATCACCTCACACCTGTCAGAAGGGCTAAAATAAAAAACACAAGAAACAATAAGTGTTGGCAAAGATGTGGAGAAAAAGGAACCTTTGTGCCCTTTCGGTGGGAATGCAAACTGTGGAAAACAGTATGGAGGTTCTTCAAAAAGTTAAAAACAGAACTACCCTATGATCCAGGAGTTCTACCACCGGGTATTTACTCAAAGAATACAAAAACACTAACTCGACGGGATACACATATGCCCATGCTTACTGCGGCATTATTTACAAGAGCCAAATTGGCAGCAACCTAAATATCCATCAATAGATGAATGGATAAAGAAGATGTGGTATGTATATACAATAGAATATTACTCAGCCATAAAACAGAATGAAATCTCGCCATTTGCAACAACATGGATGGATCTAAAGGGTATAATACTAAGTGAAATAGTATGTGGAACTTCAAAAACTACACAAAGAAAGAAAAAGGACAAACAAAAGACTTTTTCACTGTGGAGAACAAACTGATGGTTACCAGAAGGGAGGTAGGGGGGTGGGGATGGTAGAAGAGGCGAAGCGATTAAGAGGGTCCTTATCCTGATGAGCTCTGAGTAATGTATAGAATCACCGAATTATATAATTATAACATTGAAAACGAATATAACATTGTATGTTAATTAAACTGGCATGTAAAAGAAAAAAGAAAAATCAGGGGAAAAAAGTAGAAAAGAACAGGCAGTCTCCTGCAGGAAAGCATGCTTATCAGGTAAGAAGAAATTGTCCAAAGACTGAGTACTGGGATCTGAAAGTGGCTCCCTATCCTATCTCAAAATTCTGAGCACCTTTTTTCTTCTCTTTGGTGCCAGAGATTAACCAATGGTGGTGATGGTTTAGAAGTGAATGCTTAGAGGTAAGGTTAGGCGTGGAACACAAAGCCCATTCGTCAGTAAGGTACGAAGGAGAAGTATGTCTCATTTGTAGGAAGCACTTAAACCACCAAGTACAACCTTTACTCAATGATACAGGTGTCTGGAAACAAACACTGGACTGAAATGCTGACTGCATTTGCCTCAGGTGAGCAGTAGACAGTAAACCAGAAGAAAACATGTCTTTAAAAACTCCAGGGATTCTACAATCCTTCCTACATATCAAGTGTCTTTTTCTTGCTTACGGATCCTTAAAATTTGTCATCTTTCTGGAAGGTCTTGGTTATCTAGAACTATTCAATAATTTTATGGATAGTTTAGTGCTCCAAATTAAAAAAAAAAAACTTATGGTTATTTATTTTTGAGAGTGAGACACAGTGTGAGAAGGCCAGGAATAGGGAGAGAGGGAGTCACAGACTGACACAGGCTCCAGGCTCTGAGCTGGCAGTCAGCACAGAGCCCGACGCGGGGCTCGAACCCACGAACCGCGAGATCATGACTTGAGCCGATGTTGGACCCTGAACCTAGTGCTCCAAATTTTTAAATTTCCTTTTTTATAGGAACATTCCCCGGATGTATAATGTATAGTTCTACGTGTTAGCAAACAGAACTTACTGAACTTATGGTCATCTGTGTCATAAAGGCAGATGGTTTGGGACGCCAGGTTGACTCTACTAAGCACAATAAATAAACTGTGATAATAGATCTTAGAGTGAATTCTCGTATGTCTCTTTCTTCTAAAAAGAGTTTGCAGAATGTGCTGTGGCAGAGCCACCTACACCATGTAACTATTATAAAGGTAATTATTAAATTAAAGGCATAAAACTTACCTTAGTTTGTTATTTTGCCTTCAGTAAAACTGCTATCAGCCTTAACCCACTTTCTAATTGAACCCACCTTCAATCCGGAAATATCATTTTATCAAATTTATAACATTGCTACTAAAGATCATGAAAGTATGATAAATAACACTGTGTCCACTGTGTTATATTTTCGTTTTCTCGTAACCACACCTAGAACTTTGCACCATTTTTTTTCAACACCTGATATGTAAGTGGGGACTTTTGGCTGCAATTGCCAGAAATAAAACACAATGTAACATAAGTTTTAAAAAAGAAATGTATTGGTTCATATATATGGAAAATCTAAAGTTGCATGTAGCATGGCTGGATCTAGGAATTCAAGTGACGTCATCAGGTCTCTGCCTCTCCATCCTGTAACTATGTCTTCTCTTGCTGATTGCCTACCCTCTCCTGCCTGACAAATTGCACACCAACTGAATCCCCCCAAATACCCAGGATCATAAGTAGGCAATCACTTTAATTTTGTTTTCCTGTTTTTGTTTTTTACATTTTTCCCAAGGATTTCCCTCAAGAATTGCATCTCATTTTGCTGATACTGTAGCCTCTAAGCCAGGTATTACTCAAACAAAAGATTATTATGTAATTGCCAGCAAGTATACTGATTACAGTCATCTTTATCTACTCTACATAATAAGGAAGAGAAACATGTTCATTTACTTAAGAATGGATTTTCTATGGCTGTATCTTTATGCTGTTAAACAGCTGGAAGAAAACCAAAAAAACCCAACCAAACAGCAACAGCAACAATAGCATCATCAACAAAAGCCCAATAGTCTCCGTATTTCCAAGTGCCTAGGCTATAAAATTAAAATATTGATTTGTTAATTGAATTTTTAATTTTCCAGGAGATATTTCAGTTTCCTGTAGGCAAGGCTCGAAACACACATATGAAAAGCAAGCAACTAATTGTGTGTGCAGAAGAGTTGGTTTAATGGCCATTAGGCTCTTATTCCAAAAACACAAACTTAGTCTCGTAACGCGTATTGTATAATGAACAGGGATCTTGAGTTATGGTCCCAAGATGCCGGCAAATCATGGTGATATTGACCAGTATAATTCAGTCTCAAAGTAGCGCTTTATAAGTTTGGTACTTTTAAAGTAAACAAGTAAGTTAAACAACACATTATGTTACACAATAAACTACTTTGGATGAAAACAAGAAGCTAGTTTACAATAAGAATAGTACAATCGTAAAATCCTGGGTATTAGTAAGACAATAATTTTTCCATGTTGGACTATCAACTTGAAATTGAAACACCATAGATGTTCCTCTGTGTGTTATAAAGAATCACCTGATATTTTTACTCCTTTGACTTACGTAAAGCATTTTTACTAGATCATATTTAAAGCCAAACATAGTAGAATTAATAGAATTCCAGTTTCTATACCCGTTTCAGAGCTGAAAGTATATTCAAAAAGTCAAAATATTCATTACTACTCTGTGATTTGAATCAATAATCTTCAGGAAACAAAAATTTGGTATTTAAACTGAAAACTTGGGGAACTGCTAGGGGGTTCATTCTGTTAAGCTTCTGGCTCTGAATTTCAGGTCAGGCCATGATCTCATGGTTATGAGATCCATATCATTCCTCAAGGAGCCTATAATTCCCCTTTGTAGTAATCAAATGTCTATGTATTTCTAATCTATTAACGTGTTCCCTGTAACACCATAAATTCCATGAACCCAGAGGCTTTATCTGACTATTCCTGTCTGTATATTTACTGCCTAGATGTATGGTAGCTAGAACAGAATAAATGTAAAATTATTATTTGCTAAATGAATAAATAAGGCAATTGCCAGCAGTAACTCCCTGTGCTAACATAAATGTATGTGCCTTTCACAGGAGATAAGTGGGAGATGTAGAGTAACTTGATGTTTCTCCAACTTGCTTGTTTTTAAAAATACAGATTATTAGGCCCTTCCCCTGGAGCTACAGATTCAGAAAGTTTGGGGTGGAACTCCAGCATCTGTGTTTTAAACAAGTTTCCCCAGATAATTTTTCTAGTGGAGCAAGTTTAGGAGATACCATATTCAGGATTTCACCTTAGCTTCATAATTCTCGAATGTTCTTCCTTGTTCCATAATCTGAGGGCATCTGGAATCCTCATAATCCCCATGCTTCTTAAAAGAAATACTGATATTATTATATTTCTTTGTTCTGCCAACCTGGAGTTTCTTGATCTATTTGTAAATCTGACTACGTATGAGTGAACCCACCCGTCTCTGGGTGCAGCACCTGATGTCAGGCATGAAATTTTACCTTATGAACCGTGTGCCTCATCTTCAGAAAAAAAAAACAAAAACACCTTTCAGCTAGTGTGTAAGTCTGGCTGACCACTCAACATATACAGATAATATGATTTGACCGCTTTGCATTGCAAATTGCTCTTTTACTCTAGGAAACTGTTTTAATGGTTTGCACAAACCACAGAGACTTATGGTAGACAGGTGACACTTTATCCTTTCCAGCACCTCTCCCTTCCCAGATTTTGTTTTGGAGGAACCATTTTTAATCACACGGCATGGCATAGATATGATTTACCTCACCAAATTTTAGAGTGGGACCTGATTGGTTTAAACTCACCAGTGGATCCCATCCCTTTGATCAAGTCATTGGCAGAACCAATGAAGTCGAGGAAATGTTTGCTAGGGTTTCTGGTAATGATATTCTCTCTCTTCCATGGATGCTACCAAAAGAAACCTTTCTTTTCCTTGCCAGTGAGGAGTGAGGACGTAAGGTCGAGAACTGCGGGGGCCATTTTGAGACCCTGAAGGCAACTGAGGGCTATGCAGGGCCCTCTGTGGAATCCGAGGATGAAGTCAACACAAAGGACAGGGAAGCTTGAGACAAAACAGGCCTGCCATTACACGAGGTTCCAAATTAAGTCTCAATCACCGCCTGCCCTGACTTGCCTTTTCAAGTATATGACCTGATAAATCTCCCGTGTTTTTATGTCCGTTTAAGCTGGGGTCTCTATTTCTTGAAACCTAAAAATTCTTAACAGATGTAAGATCCATCGCTATGTCAGAATACAATCTTTAATGGTCCTTGAAGGGGAGATGGAAGACCTGGGAAGTCCTCAGTGGAGCCAAAGGTTTATGGAGGTGTTAGAACACCTTCCTGAAATACAAGGGTTTCTGTTCAAGAGATAAAAAATAAAATCCTTTCATAAGGAACGCCATGGCCTACCCAGTAACCACATTTTCCAAAGAAATCCATAAATGTAATCTAGCAAAATATTTTTTTCTGCTATGCCAATTCATTATATGAAATCTCATAATAATATAAGGAATTGAAATCGTATTTCATTATGTATTTCACTAATTGCCTTTATTGGAATGAAAATAGAATTACATGAAATCAAGATTAGCCCAGAAAATTCAGGGCGTATGGTGGCCACAGCTAGGGAACATCCACCTTGTGTTACTGGAATAAATTATTGTTAAAGTGAGCACACTGCTAGAAATGCTGTTACCAGTCTGCAGGTCATAAAGGTAAAAAGGGCTGAACCAACCTCTCAGTGCCGAATTGGCAAGTGAAAAGATGCGGTCCACACACAATAGGTACGCAGTGAATACATCTGACTCACGAGAACCCTGCTAGGATAGCAGTGAGTATTTAAGCCCTGCTGTTTCTTGTGGGCTTTGCCAGGCTTGGCTGCAGAGCGAGGATTCTGGACTCATTAACAAGAGCCCCAAGCCACAGCTCCTCTTCCTCCACTTCAAACTTTCATAAGCCCTGCTGTCAGGCGCTGGGCTCTCACCAGTGACGACTGATAGGCACATCGGGTCCGAAGAAAACATTTTTGTACTGGATTATTTGTTGAGGATAATAATTTCACTGTGCCGGTGTCAACAGGCTGGTTACTATGGAATTTGTAAATATATTCACTAAACTGTAAAATGATAGTCTTGTGTTGAAACTGACCTGCTTTTAACCTACGTGTTTTAGGCATCTGGCATCCGAAAATTCTGCTGCATAACACAAATCAAAGTAGATGAAACCAGTTAGCTGAAAATAAAAATGAGGGTGATCAAGTCTTTCTGTTTCTGGAAGAAACTGAGAGAAACAAAGCAGAGACTATCTTCGAAAATCCAAATTACAGGAGGTTTTTAAAAAAATATTAGGAACTATATATACCTATGTATTCACATACGTAACACACACACACACACACACACACACACACATTTCAAACTGACCTCAAGCATTAATCAAACAAAGGTAGCAAAGCTTAGCCTTCAGAAAATAATCCAGTTCAATAGAGAAGGAATTATATTTCCAGAAATGGAACCACGTGCTGTGAATGGCAAATATTTGCCAAATATAGAATATCTGCCAAAGAATCGGTGGCATGTGTAATCATTAAGCTTCATCATCACCTGATGACGAAAGATCACGTTTTCTCAACTAAGCAAATTCAACATCTCACGCCCTCACCTGCCCATGAAAGAACTCAGTGCCCCATTCACCACAGACTGTCCATGGTCATGTTACTGCGTTTTCCTTCCCACTCCCCATGAAGCTTTCATCACCTGTTCCTTCCAGACTTTCAACAGTAATAGGTGTAACTGTCATTAACTGAGCATTTATTATGTACTAAGCAGCGTGCTGGTGATTTACATATACATTCTCACTTTACCCTAACAACAGTAAGGTAGGAGCTCTTCTCCGTCATCTTACAAATAGAGAAACTGAGGCTCAAGTTCATAAGCTAAAAATGGCAGGGTCAAAAGTTGAGCTGAATTTTAACCTGGCCGATGTGATTCTAAAGCCCACGCTCTAAACCGTCACTCACTGATCATTAACTCCCTTTGGAGTTCTCAAAAGGATTTTAAATTTCTCTCAACAATTGTCAGGCGATATATCCCAATTACATAATCTGGTTCTGACACATTCAACTGAAATTGCTCTGATAAACCATCCAAGCTTGAAGGAAAAGGTAAAACGCAACAAGTAATATTTGCACGATTTGCAGCTTTTAGAATTAATCAATTATATTTAGACAGAATCTGGTGGTTCAGACTCCAAGAGAACACAGTGAACTTGTATTTTGCCCATTTTAGTAATGATTCACCAGGCTTTATATCCGACTCCATCTGAAATTCAACAGTGCTATATCCAGGACATTTTTTTCTTCATCTGCCAATTTCATTTCATGTTCTCACTTTGTGTTTCTCCCGTAGAAATATTAATGATTCTGGAACACAGAGACTGTGATGGTGGTCTTCTGGATATTCGTATGATGACAGTAGTATTTCATATTGTTCCTCAAGTCTTTTCTATACATATCCAGTTTTTTCTTTCTTCCATTCTCATCTACACTTATTTCTTCTCTCCCTCTTCTCCCATAAGTTTCCCATACCATCATTCTCCCTATGGTCTTCAGATCATTCTTCTTTTGTTCCTAGAGTTAGACATATGCTCGTGGTATGCAAGACCTAGATACCATACTCTGATCAGTTTGGGGAGAGCTACAGATATGGATGTGGATGTAGAATTACACATACATATATAGATAGAGATATAGAACTTCTCATTGTTTTTAAGATATAATCTTTTGTTGGGATGAGCACTGAGTGTTATACGGAAACCAACTTGACAATAAACGATGAAAGAACATAAATAAATAAAATAAAAATAGAAAAAAGATGTAATCTTTTAAAATTTCAGCTTCATGAGATCAGGTCCGATACAATTAGTGCTTCCTTTGATTTGATAAGGTTACAATAAATACAATCACTTTCGTGACAGTAGTGTGTTTTCTAATAACTCAAACATTTCTCTTTTTTAACCTCAAACACAAACACACAAATATAAAATTATCCGACATGCTCCTTTCATGCTCCATGCAAAAAGACATGGGATCTGAGCTCTGTCGTTACAGAGGTTATTTCTTCTGTGCCCTAATTGAATAATTTTTAGGAAATACAGATCAACCCTCGTTTCCAAGTCAAATTCCAAAATGTGCTGTTGGTTTTTTTCAGGCATTTTAAAATATGCTTTCTCCTCTCTTCCTTCCTGCTCTCCCCCCTCGCCCTCTGGTACGTGACAAGGTGCTACATATGTAAGTCTAGGTTGGGGAGCAGTGCTGGTGGGCTCTAGCGTCGCCATGTGCCCTAGATGTACATATTTTATTATTACCTTTCCTCCACAGCCAAGACTGTCAGAGGAAACATGGCATTCTTTACAGCTTTCTGCTAAGTGTCAGGCTTTGCATTTCAGAAATATTTGATAAGAGGAGCATAAGTTGCAGGAGCACATCCATGCAAAAGGCAGATACACAATATAACTTTAACTCTCCTATTAACTTTTTCATTTCCCTGCAGAAGTTGTTTCTGTCCATATTTTTACTTCAGCTGGGCTGAGTGGGAGAAAGAACTCAAAGGGAGGTCGAAGCAGATGGTTGTCACAAACTGCATACGGCAATTGAGAATTAGTGTGCAAGCATATGCAACCTGGTGCAGTATGAAACATTCCAGCATATGAGTGCTGAAATAAATCAAGCCTGGAGAAGATCGGGATGATAAAATGATGAGCTCTTCTTTCCCTGTTACATATATATATATAGGCCTTCTGAATTCATTAGGGTATGTTCTCTGTTTTCAGTAGGCAAGTTAACACCTAAATTGAGCAGATTCATGTAGATTCTGGTATCTTGCCTTTTTCTCTCATCCACAGTGTGCTTTCTGAAAAGAAATATTTCTGAAAAGATATGCATCCTTTTCACATAAGAAGAATTGGAGATGTGCCATCAATTACCTGGACAAATTTCATCGTCATAATAATTACTAATCAGATACAAAAACTGACATTTGCTCCCCAATCTATTCACAACAGCTATGCACCATGCACTAACAATTTATATACAATCTCCATGTACATTTTTTGACTATTCAGGACCCTATTGGTGACCAACTTGTTCACAGCAATTCATTCATCAAACAAGCATTTCAAGTGCTCTTCCAGGAAGAAGGGTAATAAAGAGACACGTACCAACAGTGGTTAACAGGCAGTGGAGCCAAATTCACAGAAGTCCTTATGGTGGTAGTAGTAGGCAGGAGGCGCAGCTCTGCCACGTTGCCTTTTACTGTAATAACTAACTGCAAGTCTACCTCCTTAGTGCTCTTAGGAGTCTCAGGCAAGGGGATAAACTGAGTCCTTCCCTCCATCACGAATTTGAAGGAACAGAAGAGGAGGGTTTAACTGTCAGCCACCTCTCCTCTCAGAAGAGCAGAGATCAGTTATGCAGTCAGGTTCGGTTCGGTTTGGTTCTCATGGGCCTGTCTGCCGCTCTGCCCAGTAAGCCGTGAATTTTTGTGGCCACTCCTAAGTCCCAGGCTGGTGAAGACAGGTCCACGTGGGGCGCTGTTCCAGCAGTCGGGCACCTCCACCCTTCCGGAAACTTCCTCCCGATGAGTTTGCAAGAAGCTACAGTTGTTTTCAACAAGGCCCCTTCCTGCCATTGACTCTTTGCTGTTACCTTCTCACCTGTCCTTCCTGGTGAGAGGTGAAAGAAATGTGAGACGCAAAAGGAAAGGAAAAGGGAGAAAGTGATAGGTATTGGCTCAAGAATAGATATTGAATTACATATTGGTAGACCAAAACACAAATCAACTCTGAACTACAGGAGTCCACCAACACGCACATAAATCATTTATAACGATAATCCAAGACTAGGTCCAAATCTCATTAAAGTATATGAATCCTTAATCTATTTTGGCAAAAAAGCGCCAATACACATTTTTTCTTTTTATCATAAATTACAGTTCTGTGGCACTGTGCAAATATTACCAAGCTGTAAGACAGCTGTGCTCCATTAAAATGTGTAATGGTCGCTGATTTCTTACAGCACATGGTCATCAGGCTGAATCTACAGCCAGTAATTAGGAAGATGAAATGTTTAATTGTGCCTTAATTTTGATAAAATTTATCTGTCACACATCCCGCAGCCGAGCATTATGCTCACAAATCAATGTCATCGGACCGAACAGGAACTCAGGCACCAGACTCCTGTCCCTGACAGAGTCATTTGAATATGTAACTGCTCTTGATGAGCAACGAGGCTAAGGAAGAAAGTAAAAACTTTCTTGTTGACACTGTCCTGGTGACGTAGGTCCTCTTCCTCCTTTAAGGAAAAGAAAGGCTCAAAACTAGCTCCACTCTTCCCTGCTAATGACTGTGTCCGCCTCTAGCGGACTTGGATCATGCAAAGAGAAAGACAATCCCTCGAGGACTATTCTTTCATCTTGAAATCTATTAGTGCCGGGAGAAGAGAAAGATGCAAGGAGGAGGAGGAGAACAGAAAAGTGAACTTAGTAATGCACTTTTTAATCCTGTATCCCAAGATCCTTATGTCGGGATAGATTAGTGAGGTAGACAAGTTGTCACTTTCAGGCTGGGTAGCTAAACATTCATCTGTTCATTACAACGTTAGAACCGTAGAGATGAAGTTCGCCGTGATTTATACATAGGAAAATGGAAGACCAGAGAGGTTGGCCAATGACCTGAGCACCATCAGAGATCGTTCGAATTACCACCACTACGCAGTCACGGTGGAGACAGCCCACATTTCACAGAGAGTTTTATAATTCTTATAAGCAATATTTGCAAATCATAATGTTGAAATCATTTTTCAAATGGCAAGAAATATTATTTTAAGCACAGGGAAGTGTAAGCACAAATACCTGCCAATACTGAAAATTAATTTGTATCATGTTTTCCCCACAAAATGAATCAGTGATCCTCTTTCTCACCCACAATAACGATGGCTCATTATCCAAGAGAACTTAAAGAACATATGTAGGAAATGTACTTTACATTTTTCTTTCACAGAGTTGGAAATAAAAATAACGGAGGGGGGTCAAGGCAAAGATTGTGGGAAGTGAGCGGAAGGCCAGTGAGAAGAAGGGTAGCAACTTGAGGCCAAGCTGAATGGTCAGGGAGGACGCAGACCCGCGCAGCCCCTGGAAAACGGGGAGTGAACAGCGGGAAGTCAGCTTTCCCAGGCCAGCAAGTTAGAGTCTGGATGTGGTGCCCAAAATGCTTTTAATATGCCAAACACTTTGCCAAAGGACACCAGCAAGTTTTCTCGGTCACTCATTCCAATTAATGAACCACCACAAGACTCCGAGCATGTCCGTCTACTTTAAAGTAAAATAAGTCCCAAGATCAGGAATAATTTTAGGAGAGTCTTCAGGGAGAGCCAAATGGCATGAAGCTATAGCCTGCTAACAAGAAGACTCATTAAAATGCTTTTCTAAACTTAGCCATGGAAATAAGTCCAAGCTAAAGATATCATATTCCCCATTCCCTTTTGTACTATTTTCATGGGCAGATACATTCAGGGATTGGGTAAGTGAGTGATATTCTAGTAGGTAAGTTGTTTTCCACCCCACTGGCGCGCCGCAGAAGGCGGGCACAAACGCCCTGGGGTTAACGCGAAGTAACTGGCGTTTTGCAAGTCTTTGTGACAAACCGCTTTCACATCCACGGTCTTCTTTGGGGGGACACGGATTTTAAATCTGTCCCATGATCATCCAAGAGAGATGAAAACCAGTGGGGGCCTCTCTTTTATACGAAAACACCATTTCCCAGACTCCCATGGAGCCGAGATCCCGCGTATGATTCAGGTACTGCTGTTGGGAGGCTCTGCCGCGAGCCAATCCCCAGCAGGGTTTTGGAGTCAGCAGTCATGGTGGCGACTTCCTGATTTGTCAAGCGGTTTTCTAACTCAGCAACTTCCTGTTCAGAGCCGAGGTGGCTTCCGGATTCTGCAGCTCCGGGTCCACGGCCCAGGCAGCATCTGCTTCACAGGAGCTGTTCTGCGATGCTTTGGGGCTGCAACAAAAAACCTCCATCAAATATCCAAGTTATGTGGTCCTAGTCTAGTTTTCTTTTCACTGCTTCTCGTCATGAGGTGGGGGAAAAAATGCACATAATACATCTGGTTTAGAATTTTGGAAGACCTAAAAAAAAAAAAAAAAAAAGAATTTTGGAAGACCTAATGACTTTTGAAAATCATGTTTAAATTACTAATTTATGGTGTACATAGTAGAGATAGCAATAAACTCATTGGGCAGAAGGGCTGCATTCCAGTCTCAGGTTTGACTCTCTGATTTGGGGCAAATCGATGCCTCCACAGGCATACATACACCTGTCCTCATCTTAAAAGTGACAAACACGCTGGGGCGCCTGGGTGGCTCAGTCGGTTAAGCGTCCAGCTTCAGCTCAGGTCATGATCTCGCGGTTTGTGAGGTCGAGCCCTCCGTCGGGCTCTGTGCTGACAGCTCAGAGCCTGGAGCCTGCTTTGGATTCTGTGTCTCCCTCTCTCTCTACCCCTCCCCTGCTCACACTCTTTCTCTCTCTCTCTCTCTCAAAAATAAGTAAACATTAAAAACATTTTTTAAAAAGTAACACAATAAAATCAATGATTTCTGTAGTCCTCACAGTTTTAATATGCTGAGATTCTACAAGGATCCTATATATTTATATGTTATATAATATATAACGTATAAAGTTATAAATTTATATAACATATACATTATAAATATTTAGAATATAAATATGTATTTAAAATATGTGTATAAATAAATATAACTATGTATACCTCCTTTGTCAGAGTTCTTAGGTAGAAACTATATGATCTACTGACACGGCTTTCAGAAGGATGTTGATCCATATTTGTTCCATTTGGCCAGAATGACACATTTAGGTGCCAGTGTATGACCTGATCCACACGATTCAACTCCCAAAGTACAGAAAATATTTTACATATTTCCATTTTTATAATATCAACACTGATAAATGAAAAAGTCTCCCCATTTGCTCAATATACCTCACATTTTATGGAATGTGAGTCAAAAATTGCAATGTTAGAAATTTAGTGAAATTACTAAACTCATTGGTAAACAAAACATCATCCAGTTAGTCAGCACACAATTATTGAATGAGCCTTTACTTATTCGTACACATTTAGCCAACATCAACTGTGGGCTGGATAGAATGCTACATGTCACAGTCTGAAAGACACAGTTCCGAGGGGAGAAGAGAGACCTGAAAATAAGTAGTTGCAACTCAGGATGATGAGTGATTTCATAGCTACCGGGGTCGGGTATGTGGAGGTCACTGGGAAGGGCGTACAGAGACTTCTCTGAGACAGGGACCCCTTGGGTAACCAGGAAGGCTTAGAAAGTGCTACCAGTGAGGGAGAGAGTTACTAGAGCTTTCAGAGGATGGGACCAGCACAGATGAGAGACGTGGACATCTTAGAGGGTGTGGCGTATTCAGAACAATGTATCAGTCCAAGCAGGAATGTGTAATTGAGTAAACGTATGTTTTCTGTTTATAACACTTTCATCTTCCATAAATAAAAAGCCTGCAGAAGGGAGAAGGGTCAGAACAGAATGAAATAAGTCCTAGCAGCTCCCCTTACTACATCCTGGGGTGTGAAGAGTACACCGACCCAACTAACTGCCTCTCCACCCCTGAGCCGCCACAGCCTTCCACAATACCGCCAGAAGGGATCAAAGTCAGGAGATTTGGGAGATGACAACTTGCTAAAAAATTTTATTTTCTGTGAAAATATAATTCAATATGTTTTTATTAACATTCTTTAATTCTTTAAAACAAAGCAAATAGCACCAATAAAAATAAATGTTTTAGCACATATTTTTTTTTTAAAATGTTTTATTTATTTCTAGGAGAGAGAGAGAGAGAGCGTGAGCAGGGGAGGGTCAGAGAGAGAGGGAGTCACAGACTGAAACAGGCTCTAGGCTCTGAGCTGGCAGTCAGCACAGAGCCCGACGCGGGGCTCGAACCCACAAACCGCGAGATCATGACCTAAGCGAAAGTCGGACGCTTAACCGACTAAGCCACCCAGGCGCCCCATATTTTAAGACATTTTTATTAGAAAAGCATCATAGATTTAAGACAGAAATTAAATGGAGAAGGATATGGTAGGCTGGAAAACGTGCTCCCAAAATATGTGGGTCCTAATTCCTAGAACCCATGAACGCTACCTTATACGGCGAAAACAGACTTTCACAGACATGGTTAAATTAAGGATCCTGACCTGAGGAGATTATCATGGGTTATCTCAATGGGCCATAACTACAATCACACGTTTTCTGGAAGGAGAACGTAGAGGGGGATTTGCATAAGGAAGACGACGACAATGCAATACCAGAAGCAAGATGCTGCATTGCTAGCTGGGTATATGAGGGAAGGACAGGAATCGGGAATGGCAGCAGCCTCTAGAAGCTGGAAGAGGCAAGGAACAGGTTTTCTCCGGGAGGAACCAGCCCCAGGACACCTCGACTTTAGCCCAGTGAAACTGACTGGGACCTTCTTGCCTCCAGAACTGCAAGAAGATAAACATGCGCCGTTTCCAGCCACTAAGTTTGTGGTAATTTGTTATAGTGTCAGCAGCAAACGAATACAAAGAGCAAATGGATAATTTTATAAAATTTCCCAACATGAGAACTGGCACGACTATTTTACAGGAAAAGCATTATTCACAGGCTAGGGTTGTTAGGTAAAGCGCACGCTGTAATGTGAATTTTAACCATGCTTCACAATTTTTTCTTAGAGAGATTATTAAATGTTGAAGTTCGTGGAAAAGCACACCAAGTCAGTGCACAAAGTCCAAAAGAAGACAGAAAACCAGGGATGGGAAAATGAAAGTTGAATACTATAATTTGTTAAACAAGCTTGTCTCTTTCACTACATCTGTCAAGAAATTAAAAGCTAGCAATAAGGTATTGTTTAAATATTTATCATTATTGTCTTGTAAGAATTTTCTTTTAAAGCGATTCTTTCAATAAACCTTTACGGAGTTAGACATTGGGGATAAAACAGCGATCTAAAAACAGCCTTGAACTTCTTTAAAGAATTCACATTCTGGAAAACTAGACCAAAAAAAGTCAGTAAATTCCAATTCTTATGTAGAGGTATGTGCAGTGAAAATAAAAGAGAAACCTAGCATACTGCCCCTGTTTATAATATACTAAGATTTTCAAATTTAACTCCATAATGGAAAATTCTTGGAAAGTGTAAATATATTGGAAAAATTGGTCCATCCATCCAGAATAGTTTTTTTTAGGTAAAGCAATTTAACCAATGATGCAATGACACTGGTTCACACCATCATCTTCAAGGCTAGTATGCATGGCAGTTTGGAAAATACAAAACGATTAAAAAGGTGTCTTGAGGTTAATTACATATACGGAGAACGTCAATAAAAATACTTTAGAGAATATTATTTTTAAAATCCTGAGAATTACAACTATTACTTTAGACTCTATGAAAATGTGAGGCATGTCTAACTGGCACTAAGAAGTAACTGAAGTGCATGACACGGTTTACCTGGCATGGTGCTCAATGAATATTGTCCCATTCCTCCCTTAAGAATAAATATTAACGAAGGATATGGTGGAAAATATCACACAAAATGATCTGATTTCATAAATCAGCAGCAAATACATTCATCAACAAATACTTGTTGATTTAGGGAAAAATTAAGGACTTCTCACTTTTCTTGGGTGGTCTTGATATTCTCCATATGTCATTTTTCTACTCACTTAATTGAGGAAGGGTAATAATGTCTGGGGGGAAAAACTGTAAGTGAGGTATTATATAAATTGTCCATATTACAATGATGAGGAATTTACCAATCTACTCTGGGGAGTAAACCAATTTGTACTCAAGTAAAGATGGATACTTAATGACCACACAATTTCACCTACACTGGTGCACATGCACCGAAATAATTTATGACATGCTGAAGACATATATTTTGAGCATCTACAGCTGATAATCTGGAGTAAGGGCTTGACAAACATATGAAAGTAGAAACGATGAGTAAAAGAATAATATGAAGTAAAATAAGATAGAAACATTCATTTTTTTTTTTTTTAAATTTCAGAGCTTGTGGGTGACTTCGGACATATCAACCTGAGAAGAAAATACAAGCTCCTATTCCACAGTTTACCCTGATTGTTTCCGTCTAATGAAGTTTTGTTATTCCAGACATGCGTTCAGAATTTACAGTCTCAATTAATGGGTTTTGTTCATACAACAAAGCCTATTTCCCCTCATGTTCGTGGAAATGAGTAGTGAGTGGAAAATGGCTCAGAATTTAAAAAGACAATATTAGAAACCCTCCAGCTCCGTCCCTTCCCTCTTCCTTGCTCTTGGGCCTTATCATGTAATGCAATGTCAACCAGAAGTCGGGGGTCTCCCAAAGGTGCTGATGCCACAGCTGAGACGTTTGAGGTGGGGAGAAATTAACAGGGCGAGAAATAATGATTCTTTCCTGTAGCATGAGACTTCACATTCAATCCCCTTCTCTTCTTACAAAGCAAAGAACACGAAGTCAAGTTGTTTAGTCTAAGTGACATTTAAGTAGTGCCTAAGGATAGTTTTTATGGCACTGAGTTATTTACTGTTCAGAATTCCTGTTTTCAACCAATTAGCGGGCGGCAGGAGCTGCCCGAGCCAGGTGGCTAAAGCACCGGACCAGGGACCAGCCCAACAGAGAGAACAGGACCACAGCGAGGCATCCAGCCAAGTCCTTACTGACCAGTAAGGTCAGTCAAAGACAGGACCAGAGCACCCCCTTAGCCTCCTGTGTTTCTCTAGCTCAATCTACAATCTACATCATCATCATTTCTTTTTCAACATTATGTTTAAAGTTGGCAAGAAAACTTTCACAGGACTAATTGCTGCTCCCAGAAAGAAATGATGTCAAAATTAAAAACTAACCATTCTCTGTGATATAACTCTAGAAAAGAAATTAAATCGCCATACCAATTGAAGTCTCTGAAGAGTGAAGTACAAAATATCTTAATGGGGTCTTAAAGAGCTACAAGTTAAGAGAGAGCTGAGATCTGAGAAACACTGCTACAGATACACTGCAAAATAAGATACCATTTAGTTTTAAACTCGACTCTGGTTGTTAATAGGATTAAATTCATACTTCATCTTATATCCGCAGAATGTGCATTTATGTCTCTGCACATGACTTTCTTTATTATTCATGCAGGCCTAACTGAAAGCATTCAGTGACCCCAGTGGCAATGCACAGTGGAGAAAAGAAAGTGAGTTATACCAATTTACGTTTCATTACTGGGAGAACTAAGAGAGTAGTAAGAAAATGAAATGGATAGGCACCTGGAAGACAGCCCACGAAGTAGCAATACGTTGATATCGTAACCCAAAACCCAGTGTCTAATCCTCAGCTTTGCTGGTTCTCAAATGCAATTTGGCCAAAATCCCTACAATCAGTTTCCCAGGCCCAATGTACATTTATTAATCTCACAAGTGACATCAGAACACCAATTTATAAAATAAATATTCTTCTATGTTGCAGTATTTTCTCTAGAGTACCTATTTTCTTTTTTCAAAACATTTTAAGGGCTAATTTCATAATCACAAGGTTCTTCCTGTAACCAGAGAAGTTGCAAGGTCAGTAGGGGTTAATTTTTCAAGATGTGGTAAGCCTTGAGGAATGATCTTTGGCCATCAGTGGCCTAACTCGATATTTTTATTTCCCCTTTTGGTAATGCTGGATAAACAAGGATACATTCTTGTTAGTTAGATTTCCCTATTCTAGATATATTGTAGGTTACTCTTTTCTCTCTCCCTCCCCCACCGAATGCATAATTTAACTTGTTTCCTTTTCCATAGAATCATATTTTCCTAGGACCAGTCACCCTCACGAACCCACTGACAAGCAACATCTATGTGTGTTTCTGCTCTGAGTAGCTTTTAGGTTCCTTATTACTAGTCATGCTCTAACACCATCTTATCTCCAAATCATTCGGAAAACTCATTTCACTCATGTACACTGACTACATGGAGAACAAAGGCAGGGAAACTAAACTTGGCTTTAGAGACGATGCATCAAATGGTGTCTCAGCATGACATCCAAGCTAGTCCAATCTGGGAGTTATATTAAGGAAAGAAAAAACTGTAGCCAACGGAGATACTAGAAGACAAGCAGGAAGCAGTGTATACCAGGTCCAGTGCTCCCAGGCAACAGGTGAAGGTGAAAAACAATGGAAAGAAGAGAGCAGGTCAGACATCACATCCAACAAAATGAGCTGAAATTCAGGGTAAAGTTCCAATCTCAGCAGGAGGAATTCAGAGCTAATTAGAGATTCAATCAGACCTTATAAGCTAACACAACAGAAAATAATGGAAGAATTTGACTAGATAGGTATACGTGTGTCCAATGACACTGATAAATTCAGATACTGTATTTATCCAGGCAAAGTTACATGATGGTTACGGCATGGGCTGTGGAGTTAGAGAAATAACAGGCGAATCCTGGCTCTACCACCTACCAGCTAAGTGCTAACAGGCAGCCTCAGTTTCTTCATCTGTAAAATAGAAATGATAAACTTAAATAGTAAAGCACTTGGCACAGCGCCCAGCACTTGAAGAAGCTCAGTGAATGATAGCTATTATTTATTCTAGCTTCTAGTTGAGAGGCTGTTGACAGATTGCCTGCTATGGCAAGGATCTGTGAGTGGTTCTGCGTTAGCAGGAGAAAGACACCCATGTCTGCACCCAGCGGGACTCAGGAAGGCAAGGACCAAATGACTGATTCCTCAACATGTGAAAGAAAACAATCATGATGAAGTGTGATGCAAAGGAGAGAGCAGGGGCTTTGGAGAACAACACCCAGAGTTCACTCATGTGCCTGTCCTTCCATTTATTAGATATATAAGCGAAATATTTTATCTTTTGAATCATTAACAGTTTTTTCATTTGTAAAACAGAAAGAATAGTTACCTCACAGGGTCAACATAAGGAAGAAATGAGATAATGGCTTTTTAAAGTGCTTAAAACATGGTAGATATTTACATGTATTTCCTTTTCCTCTCTCCAACTTGTTCATAAATGAAAGAAAAAGGACAATGTCAGATCTGTCAATGATTGGAAAGTATATCACCTCATCTGCAAGAAGCACTCTTCATAGAGTTCACATCACTGAGGGATGACCGGAGGAAGTCATAATTTAGGGCGCTTTAACAGAACAGGCTATAAATACTAAAGTAGGAGAGAAGTATTACAAATAATATCAGGAAAATGTTGACGTCAGAGCACCAGAAGTAGAATATAAAATTTCTAAAATAAGATACTCAATCAACTGTATGGAGTTTTTTAGGTACAGACCGATGAAAATTGGGAGACACAGGACATCGAGGACATTACAACTGGCTTCGTAATATACATAGAAGTTTCCTCCATGTCTTTTCATGGCTTACTAGCTTATTTATTTCACGTGCTAGATAATGTTTCATTGTTTGGATGTACCACAGTTTATTTATCCATTCATCTGCTAGAGGACATCTTGGTTGCTTCCAAGTTTGGGCAATTATGAAGAAAACTGCTATAAATATCTGTGTGCAGGATTCTGTGCAGATTTAAATTTTCAACTCCTTTAAGTAAATACAAAGGAGCGCGATTGCTGGATCGTGTGGTTGGAGTATGTCTGGTTTTGCAAGAAACTGCCAAGCGGTCTTCCAGGGCGGCACGAGTTTGCACTCCCGCCAGGGACGCGGGAGAGGTCCCGTTGCTTCACATCCTTGCCAGCGTTTGGCGGGCCCAGTGTCCCCGGTCCAGGACGTTCTGATCGCTGTGCAGCAGCACCTCCCTGTCCCTGTAGTCATCTCACGCTGTGTACAGCCCGTCACCGTGGTTGCATCCAAAGCATTATTTCTGCCGTAGCTTCTGTAGGCCACAGTGCGAACTTCAGTTCGGTTCTCTAGCCCTTTGCTGCACTGGTTTGGTTTCGACTCAGATGAGCATTATTCAGGGGCTCATCGGAGACCCGTGGGAATGTTTCAAATGTCATTTCTGCTCAGTAAGGCTTTGCTGTGCTGCTTGGCTCCGTCTCCTGCTTGTATCACTCGGGGGTTAGACTATGTCTTGTGTGGTTTCATAAACAGAACAGGGGACCCATTCTTCAGCTTTCTCCGCTCCTGTGTACTCCTCGCCTCTCCAGCTGCTTCCTCTGGCCAGAAAAACGGGGTTCTCTTGGAGTTTCAGTTGCCTGTGGGGCTCCTGTGCTGATCCATGACTAGGACACGCCTTTGGGGAAAACCGCTATAGAAGAAACCCACCCTGAAGTTTGATTTCCATTCACAGTCCTGGTTTTGCCTACTTTTCAGAGGTCACAGTGGTTTGTTGGGTGTCTTGTTGGGTGTCTTAGCTGTAATCAGCTGGAGGGGTAGGCTGTAGTGCGTTTATTCCACCATAGTGAGACCAGAACCAAAACACTTCTGGGAACTTTTAAAATATTACTAATGGAAGTAAGGCAGTTGCTGTCTGTTCCAATTATTCCAGAGCAACAAAAGAGACATAGTTTTCACAGCAAAAGACAGACATTTTTTAGCTTATTTATTTATTTTGAAAGAGAGAGAGAGAGAGAGAGTGAGAGCAGGGGAGGAGCAGAAAGAGAGGGAGAGATAGAGAATCCCGAGCTGCCTCTGCATTGTCAGTGTCAGGCCCAATAGTGGGCTTGAAATCAAGCCCACAGTTGATCAAGCTCACGGTTCACGAGATCAAGACCTGAGCTGAAATCAAGTCAGACACTTAACCGATTGAGCCACCCAGGCACCTCAAAATGACAGAAATGTTTTAATTGCATGACATAAAATACAATGACTGGATTTCTATCAATTGGAAAACTATGGGGTGCCTGCCTGGCTCAGTTGGTTAAGCGTCCAACTTTAGCTCAAGTCATGATCTCACAATCATGATTTTGAGCCCCACATCAGGGTCTCTGATATCAGTACAAAGCTCTTTTGGGATCCTCTGTCTTCTCTCTGTCCCTCGCACATGCATGTTCTTTCTCTCTCAAAAATAAATAAACATTTTAAAAAATTGGAAAACTAATATAAATTAATACATCTAAAAATAAATGGTTGGACAAAGATACTTAATGAACAACAAATCAGAAGCAGCAAAAATGTTAGCCATGTAAAATTAATTTATTTTTAACAGCTTTACTGACATATAATTCAGATCCATACAATTCACCTATTTAATATGTACAATTCAATAGTTTTAAATATACTCAAAGATATGTGCAACCATGACCACAGTCAATATTAGAACTTTTTCATCATCTCAAAAAAAAAAAAAAAACCCATACTCTTTTAGCTACCATTCCACCCAACCATCCAAATCCTCTACCTCCACCCCAGCAACCACTAATCCCCTTTCTCTATAGATAGATTTCTCTGTTTGGGACACTTAATATGAAATAAATCATATAATAGGAGGTCTTTCATGACTGGCTTCTTTAACTTAGCATAATGTTCTCAAGGTTCATCCATGTTGAAACATGTACCAGTATTTGATTCCTTCTGAAGGCCAAAGAGTATTCCCTTGTATGTATACACCACGTTTTTTTCTACCCAATTGATGGATACTTGGGTTATTTCCACCATTTGGCTGTTATGAGTAATACTGTCACAAACGTTCATGTCCATGAATCTGTACGTATCTCCATGTGCATAAATAGGTTTTCATTTCTCTTGAATATGTAACTAGGAGTGGAACTGCTGTGTCACGTAGTAAACCGTGTCACTGTCAGCAACTGCAGGCTGTTTTCCAAAGCGGTTGCACCATTTTACCTTCCCACCAGCAGCATAGGAAGGTTCTGGCTTCCCTCGTCAACACTTGTTGTCTGACTTTTTTGAAGATAGCAATCCTATCTTAAGTAGTACTTACTGCAGTTTTCACTTGCCTTTCCCTGATGACTAATGATCTTGAGCATCTTTTCATGTGCTTATTAGCCATTTGTATATCTTCCTTGGAGATATATCTATTTAGATCTTGTTCATTTTTTAATTGGGTTGTCATTTTACTGTTGAGTTATATGAGTTCTTTATATATTCTGGATATAAATCCCTTATCAGATATATGATTTGCAAACACTTTCTCACATTCTATGGATTAGCTTTTCACTTTTTTGATGATGTCCTTTGAAACAAAGGAGTTTCTACATTTTTAAGGCCCATTTATCTTCTTATTTTGTTGTTCATATTTTTGGCCTCATATCTAATGCATGACAAATACAAAGTCATGAAGATTTACCCCTTTATTTTCTTCCAAGACCTTGAGAGTTTTAACTCTTACATTTAAATTTTTGACCCTTTTTGAGTTAATTACTGCAAAAGCCAATAGAATTAAAGCAAAAATATTATATTACATGAGATAAATAGTCCATTGAAAATATTTTAAGGGTGAATACAGGTATAAAATTTTTTGGACACATTCTATAGCAATTAATTATGGCTTTTATTTTATTTTTTTTTAATGTTTTATTTATTTCTAGGAGAGAGAGAGAGAGACAGCGTGAGCAGGGGAGGGTCAGAGAGAGAGGGAGACACAGACTCTGAAACAGGCTCCAGGCTCTGAGCTGGCTGTCAGCACAGAGCCCGAGGCGGGGCTCGAACCCACGAACCGCGAGATCATGACCTAAGCGAAAGTCGGACGCTTAAGCGACTAAAGCCACCCAGGCGCCCCTAATTATGGTTTTTAAAAGGTTAAAACTATACAGGTAAGTTTACAGAAATATAATCCTACTGATAAATTTTAGCATATAACTGTTACTCTGTGTCATAAAAGGAAAATAAGAATATACAGGATAGAAACACTATATATAACAATTCAAAATTAATATATAAATACCAAATTTTACAACTTGGGGAAACGTAACTTTCCTTATTCAACTGTACACAAAATATTTATAAATATTTATTTAACTTCTCAACCACCAAAAAAACTGTAAAAGCAGAACTTTCATATCTTACTTTTTGAAATAATTCAACAAAATAAACACCATAAAATTTCAATATTCTTGAAGAGTTTAACCCTCTCTCAAATAAAATCACTGAAAGAAAATGAAAAACACACTACATCACGAAATAACAAAGTTCAACGTTAAAGCTATTGGGATGTGTCAAAAATGCTCAATAAGGTAAATTCATACTTTTAAATCCTTTTATTGGTCACAAATGAGAAAGTTAATTCAAATTCAACTGAAGCTTTAAGTGAAGAGCAATCACAAAATCTCTAAGGAAAAACGGCAAAAGTAATTAGAAAACAAATTAAACAGTGAAATTGATTATTATTGTCAAATAATTAATTTAAAATTCATAACTAATCCTCTGTTACATCTAAATCGAAAAAATACAAGTTTTAAAAAGCTATACATAAGATATTGCAAAGTATCAAACAAAAACCTTTATTACAGGAGAATACACAACTGTAGGCTAGTAACACTAAAAACTTCTAGAAAACATACAACTTTCCATAATAAATAACTTAAATTTAAAAAGGACATACAAAACAGGTGTTATGAAGAATTAAGAAAGTCATCAATAAGTGACCTCCATAAACTGGCTCCTGCCTATAATGTATATACTATTGAACTGTTTTGAAGTTTAAAGGGATAATTTTCACTTAATTAAAAAGATGAGAAACTTTGTGATTTATTATGTAAAGTAGATAATCCTGATTCTAGGAGTTCCACTATTGACAATTCCAATATAAGAAGAGCCAGGAGTAGAGAACAGAGCAAAGACGAGGAAATTATTGCTAAATATAAGAAGTCTTCCTCAAACTGAAGAGCATAAGCCCTCAGAAAAATAAAAGTACTGCTAAGCTCTGGGCGATAAAAGTTCCAGGCATCCTCATAAAAATTTTAAATACCAAAGGTATAAAGAATAGTAATAATAGATGTGGGTAACATTCATTGAGCATTAGCTATACCAGCTACTCTTCTAAACATTTCACAATATTAACCCATTTAATCCTCACAACAATCTTTTCAATTAAATAGCATTTTCTCCTATTTACAAATGAAGAATGGGAAACACAGAGGATTTAAGTAACTTGCCAAGTTCATACTGATAGTTAATGGTGAAGCTGGTATTCAAACCTAAGGCAGTGTGACTCTCTGGAAGCCAAACTCTTGGCCATTAAGTCCAAAAGAAACAACAGGTCCTTCCTCAAGGGTTGAGAATCATATATACATCAAATCTCTCACTATCACTGGCTTTTTAAGAGACATCAATGGTAGTAGTATAATTCTAATGCTCTGAGGGAGAATTATTTTTAACTGTATAAATCTGTCAACCCAGCTAAACTATCACCATTTCTGATAACAGAATGACATTTTTAAACATTAAAAAAAGACACAGAAATGTTCTTGTCATGCACATTCTCTAAGGACTTATTTAAGGGTGTTTGCCAGAAAAATGAAAACAAAATGAAAAAAGACAACTCATGGAGAAGGAGAATTTAACCCAAGAGATCCAACCCAGGATTTAACACAATACTCCAACCCTACAACAAGTCAGTAGAGCAACTTGGTCACTAAAGAGTAAGATAATTGATGGTTGTGAGGAAGAAACATCTAGGATAAAAAAGTACATGATTCAGTAGTTCCATGATTAAGAAGATGGAAAGACTTGAGTATATTACAGATATTTTATTAAAGAAAAAGTTAGAAAATCTAGAAGAACAAATAAAAAACAATACAAAAAGTCATGGTATTGAGACAACATGAGTGTGAAACAAATTAGAATGTGGCATAAGTTAAAGCAAATGATAAAATATAAGAATATTCTATCCATTTTGCCAGTGATAGGATTTTTCTCCTTAAAATAGACATTGCCTCAATTTTCATGAGAGTTGGTATGCTGGCCAAAGCTGATAAAAAGTGAAATTAAGGGATTAAGATTTGCAAAGGCAATCAACTGAAAAACAAAAATAATAATACAGTTGTCTGAACTTGGAAGGATGAAGGCGAGAGAGGGTGAAAGGAGAGGAATCTATCACAAACAAGAGTAAATAAGCATTTTCTCCCAGAAATTAATCAATGAAAAGAATACCTTGTGGAACTATAAAAATACATGTTAAAGGTGTGGGAAGGGCCTTCATTAGTGAAACACTCCCCCTCTCTCCAGCCTGGTTCACGTGTTTCTGAAGCACTGGGCACCAGCATAGCTCTGCCCTGTTTTCCCTTTTCTCCGGAGACAAAAGCTACGCGCTGAGAGCTTCCATGCCTCTGCATTTCCTCCTGTGCTAAGAAAGATAGAGACCTTTGGTGGTTGAGCACTGCCTATGACTGAGCAGGGAACGTCTAATTCTGAGGAGCGAGCGGCGTTAGAAAGACCATTTGCCCACATTTCCTACATCAGTTTTAACACGTCTTAAGGTGTTATTTTAGACCTATTTTACTAGGTAGACATGGTTCTCAGTTGCTTAACAACTCAGACAAGTGTAAGGGTGTTATTTATTGGTCTCCTTTTAAGCCCTAACCATTGGTATCTTCAGGGAGCTGCATGATTGTCTGTGGTGGTGAGATTTAGTTGTCCGTAAAAATGTTCTAAGGACATCAGAATTGCAGAGAAATCTTAAACTTCGTTTAGTGTTCTCATTAGTGATAACATGAGCATCTTCACATTGCAAAGAATTTTTATTTGTTTTGTCCAGTAACGAAAATAAGCACCCATGCTAATGTTGTTTGGAACCAGTAGACTTTAGTGAAAAAAGATCCAAGCATAAGACCCAGAAGTTAAAACTCATATACCATTTCATTGATATTAGAAATATAAAAAAGAACTCGTTTTATTTTGTCTTCTCAAAAATTCATATACTGCTACTTCTTGTCTCTGCCCATTGAAAAGACCCAGAAGCAAAGACTGGCAAGATCTTTTCTCAAGAAAGTAGGCTTTGGTTACGGAGAGCACTCTGGGCTTATCTCACCCTGGCTGCTCTTGCTGTCCTCTGCTGGGCTCCCAGGAGTTTCTTACTCTCGAGCTAGTTCACCTCAGCCGCCAGCACTTAATCACAATTATGACTTGAGTGTCCCTACCCACTAGTGGCCGCGGCAGCTTCAGCTCCAGATATGTAGATCATGTCCATGTCACTCCGGATGCCCCTCTCTCTCTCCAGGTTTCAGCATGGAGTTTGCTCGGCCACCCAATGCTCTGAGGAGTCCAAGGAAATTCGTTCATGTTCTGTTTGTCCGTTTTTTTTCTTGTTGTAAGGATGGGAGTAACAACTTCTAAGCCCTTCACACATTGGAAGTGAAGCCACAGTGACTGCACTATTTGCTTTGCTTTTGCGTGTTTGAAATCTTTCATGTGAAAACTTAAAACGAAAAAGTTGAGGGGCGCCTGGGTAGCTCGGTCGGTTAAGTGTGCAACTCTTGATTTCAGCCCAGGTCATGATCTCACGGTTCGTGAGTTCGAGCCCCACATCGGGTTCCTCGTTGACAGTGCAAAGCCTGCTTGGGATTCACTCTCTCCCTAGCTCTCTGCCCCTCCCTCTCCCTCTGCCTCTCTCTCTCTCTCAAAATAAATAAACTTAAAAAAAGAAAAAAGATTGAGGAAGAAGATACAGGTAATTTCTCTGAAAATAACCCCAATGCCTGAGAAGCAGTATAGCAAGAAAGTGCATTGATTAAGGTTGTTCTATCTTTTAAAACAAGCATGCAGATTCATGCAATATTAATTATTATGTGATATAAAGTCTTAATGTGGTATTCAAGTATATATGAGCTACAGTCAGGCCTGTGTAAACCATGTACACATATAGGAAAATGACTGAAAGAAAAGACACGAAGTATATCGATAGGCCTCCTATGTGGGGTGTGTGTCTCATTTAACATTCCTTATTCAGCAACTGCTACTGATCAGAGTGCTTCATATCCTTCAGGTGCGCTTCACTGGGGGCCAAGGCTTTAGAAACACCCATCTGGAGCCACTGCTTCTTTCTTTAGCATATACTTGAGACTTCAGTGGTTTTACTACCTTTGGCTGTCCTGAGCACACAATTTAGTATCTTCTCAGCAGTACAAATAGGGATAGTCAACCTTTTTACCCCAGTAAGTATAACACAAACCTGTAGCTGTAATTAGATTTATCAACGAAGGACCCCATAAGTCTGTGTTCTCAAAATTTAAAAACTTCCCACCATTTCAAATATACTTCCTTTTAGTTCAGTTCAATTGACACATATTTGCATCACTACTGTGTGCAGGCTCAGTGACTGGATTCGGGGAAAAATGAAAAGATGAAGAGGCAATGTGTTATAGGTAAATAACGATCCAAAAAGGTTAAAATAGTACTTAAAAAACAGGAAGAGATCACATCGGGGAAGTCTTTGGGAAAAGCAGTGACATTTGCATTGGGCCTTGACTAAGGGACAGGATGTGAGCAGATGAAGATGTGGAAGGGGCGGGGTTTCTGAGAGGCCGCCCAGAGCAGAGACGCAGAATCAGCGCGTCTTGAATAAGCTTGGAGAGTTAAAGTGATTATTCTTTTTATTGATCGAATTTAATGACTGAGATTATCTTATATCAAAATCCCAAAGCAGCCTCTTGGAGGTTTAATTTAGTCACTTTGAAAAAAACTTTACCCTGAGCTCCAAAAACAATACATTTCTCAATTCCACCCTGAACGGCATCTCACAAATTCAATCTGAGGTATGTTATAGAAACAAATGAAGAAAAATTCAGATTAAAGTTCCCAAATCCTGATCCTTATTCCTTCACTCAAATCACACCTGCCGTTTCAAATAATGGTTCCCTGAATGCACTGGCTTACGAACCACAGACCTAATAATTCTTGCTTTGAGTAGGAACACCTTGCAGAATCTGAAAATACCAGGACGCTCTCGGAGCCGGGGTCAGCGAGGATACGGGCTGGCAGGAGACAGGCAGACTTGAGCAAGAAATCTGTTGTCACATTTTCCACACTTCGATTGCTAATAAAAACTTGGTAATGCTGGCAGAAGTCTTTTCTGGAAACACTTAACGACATTGGTAATGACCCGTACTGGGGAGATAAATCCAGGATGTAGCCATGCTTAAGTAAAAGAAATTCTTATTACCTCATTTGTCTACTAATAAGTGTGTCTTTGGAGGGTTCTTTAAATATTATTGATATAGTGAGTGATAAAAGAAGACTGTTATTGCCTGAAAACACTGAATAACTTGCCTTCATTATAGCACATCCACTGGAGGGTTTTCAGTTTGCATGAAAGACAGAGTGAGAAAAGACTCTATCTTTTATTATGAAGAAGAAAATCATGTCCTTGGTAATTTTTAAAAAATCAGCATTATTGAAAGATTTTAGCTGCCTTCTTTTGTGTGGTTGTGATGTCAGCTTCCAAAATCTAATTTAATATGATCCGTATCTCTTCTACCCTCTTCTTAGACTTTGAGGGATGACGTCGCTTGACTTAGAATTTATTCATTATTTATCGCATATTTGCTAAATCCTAATACATGTCGTGAGTGGGCTGGACGTCGGGGACTCAGCCGGAAACAGACCAGACAAGAGCCTGCCTGGTGTCAAGGTCTCATCCCAGCACCACCAGTGTGAGTCCAACAGGTCTCCTCCTAAAGTGTAAGCTCCACACATGTACCCCAATGTTCATAGCAGCACTCTCCACAATAGCTAAAACATGGAAAGAGCCTAAGTGTCCACCAACAGATGAATGGATCAAGAAGATGTGGTTTATCTATACCATGGAATACTACACGGCAATGAGAAACAATGAAATCTGGCCATGTGTAGCAACATGGATGGACCTTGAGGGTGTTATGCTGAGCGAAATAAGTCAGGCAGAGAAGGACAAATACCATATGTTTGCACGTATAGGAGGATTAGGAGGAACTTGACGGAGGACCAAGGGGGAGAAGAAGGGCGGAAATGGTGGGGGAAAGGGAGAGAGGCAAACCATGAGAGACTCTTGAATGCTGACAAAAACTGAGGACTGATGGATGTGGGGGGGAGGGGGGGATGGGCATGGAGGAGGGCACTTTGGGGATGAGCACTGAGTGTTATGTAGAAACTAATTTGACAATAAACTATTTGTAAAAAAAAAAAAAATAAAGTGTAAGCTCCAGCTCATCTCACCTCCGGTCTTCTGGGGCCGGTACAAGGCCTTCCGTAGGTGCTTGCTGCATGTTTACTAAGTGGAATCTCAGCTTACATTTTCTGTCTCGCATTACAGTTGACTGTGTCCCGGTGTCTTCCTAAGCTCGTGACTGAGGAGAGACGGTGCGGCCGAGGCCCACTCTTCTGCCGGGACACACAGCCAGACTGCATTTCCCAGCTTCCTTTGCCGTTGTGACCACATGACTGAATTCTAGTCACTAGAATTTAGTGTGAGAAGTGACACCCTCGAAACGCACCGCCTCTGAACCTGGTCATAAAATCCTCTCATAAGGTGCCCTTTCTGCTGTTGGATCCTGACACCCTCAAAAAATCAGGAGCCAGATGCGGACACAGAATTAATGTGTGAAGCAGAACTCTCTCACTCACCTGAATCCGTCTTGGACTCTTGCTAGAAAAGAGAAATAAACCTCTATTATGTGTATGCCATTAGCTGTTTTTGGTCAGTTTGTTACAACAGCAAGGTTATCCAAATTAATAAATGTCTTTGCACATTGTACAGAGTAAACTTTAGAATGCCAGCTGATGGGACTGAATTTAGGAGAGAATCTCCTCCCTTTGTGTCGTAACTACCACTGTCTTCAGCCGGAATGTGACTGCGTTTGCTAGAAAACAGCAAAGCCCCCGCAGTCACAGGCTTCACTCTCATTTAGATGTTCAATAGTCAAGTAAGTGATAGCAAAGGTGAAGGACGATTTATATGAAGTACTTTTTTTTCTCTGTATTACAAGTTCAAAGTTGGGAGAAAACTGAATATATGTATACGCCTCCCAAGCTACCATAGGCTCACTGTTGAGACCAAGTGTGTCTAGATCTAACCGAGATGCTTGACAAAATTTATCAACATATCTATTTATTTCTCTTTTTGCCTACAGTTCTCTTCGCCTTCTACTAGTTTACCTCAAAAGACTAGGAAGATGCCTTTCAGGGTCCCTTTCACTCTGTCCAAAATACAATTAAGTGTATTTTGATAGAAGTAAAGATAAAGCTGACATATCGCACAAGTGCGCTCACGCGAGCGCGCGCACACACACACACACGATAGCCTTATGCTAGCTCACCAATAGGTGACACAGTACTTTCTAAACAGAGGAAAGCATTTATTTCAGAAAAGACTGCATATTTTTTCTATCACTTTGCGATTTCATAGTAAGTGGATATGATTTAGCTAGAACACTTGGACCAGAAAATAAATGACTCCTGCTCATCCTGTGGGTGCCAACTACGTTCAAGCATGAGGGGTTGCTGGCCCGCAGTGCCAACATACAGCACCTTCGCGGGGAGGCCAAGGCCCTCATGCTCCAGCAATACCAGACGGCGCTCCGATGAGGCGGGCTGCTTCTGGCAGGTGGCAGCACAGGAGGTAGTAAGTGAAAGCAGCTCAGCATAAATAGTTCCAGTGAAATACAGGAATAATATTCTGGCGTCCTCGACTCATTTTCTCTCATTCATGACTCACAATAAACACATATTATGATGGGCAAATGGCTAAACTACCCCCAAAGAAATGAAGATTCATCTCTAACCTCTAAATGGAAACTCTCCACTGATCTGGAAACCTTTCTCCCTCAAGTTAAGCAAAGTTTGAACAGATACGATTCTCTCCTCGTTGACCTTGGAAATCTGTCCCAGGCTGTCAGCCATTCTGGTCATCTCTTCTAGACCAGCTGCTATCTTCACATCAAGGGGGATTTGGAGCATTCCATGGGTCAGAAGAAGGTAATGCATTCTGGGCCATTTCTAATCCCTGGAAAGCCCCAGGTGTATAAGATTGCACCAGCCAACAAGAGAAAGAGGGGAAGGTACAGAGAAGCAGAGACAAAGATAGCATTTGACCCAGGGGGAAAAAATGAAAAAAAAAAAAAATAGACAACAAACAATTAAAAGTGTAATAACTCTAAGAATTAAGAAATTTCTTTTTAGGGGTGAAAAATGTCATTGCAGGGTTTTACTTTGGGTAGATAAAAATGCAAATTTACAGAGGCCCTTCACATTTAAAACATTGTGTTGAAACTTGATGGGTGAAAAAGAATTCATTCTACTATAGGCTCTCTAACTTCGCATAGATTTGAAAATTGCCCCACAAAAATTACAAAAAGTAAAAAGCCTACATAAATAGTCAACACTGATTAACAAGTATTTCTCACCCATTTACCATGTTTACAATTCTATTATTATTAAGTTTCATTTTTCAAAAATGTTCCTATTTCCACAGACAGAATTACAAAGAGGTTATATAACTCAGCCACGCTAAAATCCCTTAGTAAAGGATGGGGGGAGGGGATTTAAAAACTTGGAAGAAATTAAGTTTTTGGAGTGACTCATTATGAGCTATAGGAATTGCTGCGAGTGGAGTTGTTTCATTTAGAGCTCCAAAATTTGTCAAGAATTTACAATTTGTATCCGTGTGACAGACTAAATGATACAGGGCTAGGCACCGAAAACAACTGCATGGAATGGAAAACTCTGCTTTTTAATCTGTTCACTGCAAAATGTACGTGGTCTGTTCAGGTAAATAGGCTCCAAAAATGATAAGCAGCACAAACATCAGAGGTTTTAACCTTGTTCTCATTTAATAGGTCAGAATTTCAAGTTTGATTAAATTTTGCACTCCCCTGTTGCCTGATTTCTGTTCAGCCTAGACTAATTACTTTCAGGACCTTGCTAATTGGGATGACTATCAAAGACAATTTATCGTGTGGCTCATGTTTCGTAATATGTTCAATATTTAGTGTTCAATATTTATAAAGTAATAGTAAATTAGATTAGTATTCACAGAAAGTCAACATGCGGTTCCCACAACATAGCATTTCAAGGTCATCATTGACCCTCCAATCTCCAATAAACCATTTGAGATTATGCTACTAAATTCTGTATGTAATTATAACTTGGCCATAGAAAAGTTTTCCTCCATAGAGATTCCTGGTAAATTGCTCTTTCTTGGCATTCTTTTTGCCCTGAAATGAGGAAAGCTGAAGTAATTCTTCCTTTAAATTGAGATGCCCCTTGAGGTGGCAAAACCTTAACAATGTGGGTACAGCAATCAGTGGGAAAAAAGTGGCCAATAAGGGACGTTAGTCTAAAAAGTTGAGAAAACATTTCTACACAAACCTACCACTGAAATCAGACTTCAAAATTCCTAGGTGATGCCATCGACAGGTCCCTCAGGTATGGCGGATGCTGCCACCATCCGTCACCCTTAACTAAACGTCACAGTATCCCAACGCTTTAGAACCTGAGACCCAAAGCCTGAAATTGTTGGAATATTTATGCCACTCTGTGATAGTCCTCCTGGAAAAGCAGGTAGTTGATAAGTGAATGACCTATTCAGGCAATTAACGAAATACACACATCAAACACTAGTTTAGAAAGATCGTATGACTCCAGGGGCTTCAGTGCACGCCCGGCGTTTATGCCCTGGACCCCATTTGGGCGTACCAGCACTGTGAAGCGGGTGTTCCTGTCCCCATTCTACAATAAGAAACTGAAACACCGACATATTAACTAACTGGTCCAAAGTCCTAAGCCGAAGAGCCGGGATTCAAACTTAGATGTAGTAAATGTTGCTGGTGCCTTGCTGACATCTCTAAACCTGACATTCACTTTCAATGCTCAACCCACACCTGCATGTCTTTTCCTGAGGATTTCTCCTACCTCTGTTGTCTGCTTTGCCAGCCCCTGAAGCAGGCCAGAAATGTCTAGGAAATAACTGTCCTCGATGACTGACGGGAACTAGTGCACAAGTACCCCAGCTCTCCCTCCTCAGGGGCAATAACACTGGCTCCTGTTTCCCTAACGGCATCAAGCTCATTTCCTAGAGTGATAACGTACTTGACAGTATACCCTTTACCACCCAAACTTGGGCCCCCACGCTTCCACCAGGGGTTCCTGGGATCACCTTGCAAATAAACTACTTATTCAAGAGTCTACTTCAGAAGCAACCTAAAATACAACACAAAGTCTGTCTGGCTCTAAATCCTCACGATTACTCTTTACTCTTCCACACTGGGAATCTGGCAGTTCAGGAGAGTGACAAATGCCCAGGACCTGACATTGTTCAAAATGAAGAAAAGTGGTTGTTTAATGCACACAGTCTTTCTTACTGGACACTGGCTGCTTAATGCAATGGCCTGATCTGTTACACAGTTTGCACCTCTGCAGTCTGGCGGATCAGTAATATTTGTTACTCCTTTTATTTCCAAGGTTGATTATCCACAAAAACAGGGGGAAGCAGACATCCTCCTTCCTGCTCGATTATTTCTAGTCCTTTCACTGTTGACACTACATTCTTTACCCCAGGGGTGAGAAGGCCATCTTTTCATTCTGGGAGTGTGAAGAATTAGGCCTTCCTTCCTAGACCTTCAGATTAAGAACTCACTAAATATGTGTTGGATTTGAATACAAAGTACAAACTGATAACGAACACATGAAAAGATGCTCAACATCACTCAGTCATCAGGAAAATACAAATCAAAACCGTGATAACGCTGCCTCACACCTGTCAGGATGGTCACATTAACAGCACAAGAAACAACAGGTGTTGGCAAGAGTACGGAGAAAGAGAAGCCCTCCTGCACTGCTGGTGGGAATGCAAACTGGCGCAGCCGCTCTGGGGAGCAGTGTGGGGGTTCCTCAAAAAGTTAAAACATAAGGGGCACCTGGGTGGCTCGGTGGGTTAAGCGCCTGACCCTTGATTTTGGCTCAGGTCATGATCTCATGTTTTGTGAGTCTGAGCCCCATGTCATGAGTTTGAGCCTGCCTGGAATTCACCCTCTCTCTCCCTGCTCCTTCCCCTCCACGTCTCAAAATAAATAAATCGACACTTTTTAAAGTGAAAAATAGAACTACCCGATGATCTAGCAACTACACTACTAGGTATTTACTCAAAGGATACAAAACTACAGATTTGAAGGGGTACATGCACTTCAGTGTTTACAGCAGCATCATCAACAATAGCCAAGCTATGGAGCGATGAATGGATAAACATGGTGTGTGTGTGTGTGTGTGTGTGTGTCTGTGTGTGTACACACACAATGGAATATTAGCCATCAAAAAGAATGAAGTCTTACCATTTGCAACAATGTGGATGAAGCTAGAGTGTATTATGCTAAGTGAAATAAGTCATTCAGAGAAAGACATACCATATGATTCCACTCATGTGGAATTTAAGAAACAAAACAGATGAACATATGTGGGGTGGGGGGGGAGGGAAACAAACCATAAAACACTCTTAAAGATAGAGAACAAACTGAGGGTTGATGGAGGGAGGTGGGTGGGGGATGGGCTAGATGGGAGATGGGCACGAAGGAGGCCACTTGTTATGATGAGCACTGAGTGTTGTATGTAAGTGATGAATAACTTAATTCTGTTCCTAAAACCAATATTGCACTGTATGTTAACTAACTGGAATTTAAATAAATATTTTGAAAATAAAAAAATATATACAAGCTGAGACTAATCAAAGAAAGATGATTTGGGGGCAAGAGAAATTTATAAGAGCCGCAGTGGTCTCACAGAGGAAGAATTGCACCGTGCTTCCAGCACAAGGCCTGATGTGGGCCTTGAGCTTACGAACCGTGAGATCATGAGCTGAGCCAACATCAAGAGTCGAACGCTTGACAGACTGAGCCACCAGGCGCCCCTAAATATTTAGGAACTTAGTTGTGCCCTTACTTTGTGTTACTTAGTGTGTTCTGCCTTGAGGACTCAGAGGTGGGCACCACACAAGCTCTGGCCCCTAACGTCCCCATTCCATTGGTGATGGCAGGTTATAACCAACGGTGAGAAGTACCCCTGGAGAAACAAGAAAAGCGAAGTGCTGAGTGTGCCCTGTGACTGGTATGCGGTGGGAAGCATCTTCCCGTGGTTTACGGGGAAGTGGGAAGGCTTCCCAGAAGGTGACAGTTGAGCTGGATTTTGAAAGACTAGAAAATAATTTATCAAAAGCAAAAGATGGAATAGTATGGGTGGTTTTGAGGAGAGTGGTTTCACCCAATATTTGGGCTCCAGCAAGGAAAAAACAATTATTTCCCCTCCAGTCAATCATTTAGAGATACAAAGTTATGAAATGTTAAAGCTGTCTACATTTCTACCTTGGGATGTTGGGGGCGGGGGGGGCGGCGGGTGTGGTTTGCCAGACACTGGCCTATATGTTTTACATACCAGAACTCACTGAACTGTCTCACAACAACCCTATGAAACAAATGTCATTATATCACTGCAGGTGGAAATTAAGGTACAGAGAGGTTAAGACATTGCTCAAGGTCACACTGCTATTAAGTAAAGCCAAGTAGCCTGGCATTAGGGTTTTCGCTCTTAATTAGTATACTACAGTGCCCTTAGAAATAAAAGTCAATTAGGACTATCCGTTAGAAATAACTATAGAGGTGGCTCAGTTGGTTAAGCGTCCAACTTCAGCTCAGGTCATGATCTCACGGTTTGTGAGTTTGAGCCCCAAGTCAGGCTCTGTGCTGACAGCTCAGAGCCTGGAGCTGCTTCAGAATCTGTGACTCCTTCTCTCTCTGTCCTTCCCCAACTCATGCTCTGTCTCCTCTGTCTCTCAAAATGTAAATAAATGTTTAAAAATTTTTTAAAAAGGAAGTAACTATAGAAACTTGAGAGGTACCTGGGTGGCTCAGTGGTTAAGTCTCCAACTTCGGCTCAGGTCATGATCTCATGGTTTGTGGGTTTGGGTCCCACATCAGGCTCTGTGTGTCAGCTCAGAGCCTGGAGCCTGCTTCCGATTCTGTGCCTCCCTCTCTCTCTCTGCCCCTCCCCTGCTTGCGCTCTGTCTCTCTCTCAAAAATAAAAAATAAACATTAAAAAAAAACGATAGAAACTTGAGATAGGTAATAACCAGAAGGTATAGCATTTTTGTGTAAAATTTTTTTCTTCTACAGAATTTGTGCTCTGAGACAGTCTCTCAGCACAGTTACTTGAAGGAGGATAGTGTATGGTTAACGGAGTTCTGGTATCAGCCACATGAAGACCGGAGTCCCTGAGAGCTCTACTCATACTACCTCAGGCCTGGATCCCATTTCTCAGCTTCTAGAAGCATTCGCTTCTTCATCTGCCAAATAATGACAGTGGTCCGCATCTCATAGCCGTGTCTTGAGAATCAAATGGAAAGGTGTACGTGCGAAACTCAGCACGGTGCCTTGCACATAGTAAGTGCTTACTAAAAGATAGCTATTATATTAGCAGCAAAGTTAATGTTATCACTTCACTGTTTACATTACAAAGCTGATGAACCGGGCTGCCCAAGAGCTAACCCAGAACTGGAGGCGAAGGCGGAGAAGCGAAAGGGCACTGTGGCTGCGTGTACACAGCCGCCTTTGCTCCTGGGAAGGAGAAGCAGCATCACATCTTCCAAACGGCACCATGACACTTTGTTCTTTGCAGCGGTGAGTCAGAAGACACAGATCCCAGGCTGTACTGATCACCGAGGGACTTAGCTTCTATGAATCCCAGTGATCAGGACCAGAGAGCAGAGTCACCTTGGCAGGCACCACAGCATGTGGGCTTGTCTTCTCTCTCCCAGGGCTGCTGGGAAGGACCACTACTGGCACAGATCCGGTTCTTTCCCTCTTTTAAACAAAGTATGCTCTTTACTAAAATGCTGATAGAATGCTATAGCTACCGTGTAATAAGAAACTTGGTCCTGGAAGCTACTCTCTACCTCTCTGGAATTTTCCAGGCGACAGGACTGTCTCTGGTACCCACGAAGGGCCCTGACAGTCTGTGTTCAAGAAGTGGTGGTTCAAGAAGAAGACTGGCCGCCAGGAGGACTAATCATGTGATCGCAGGGGTGTGGCTCTGAACCACAGGAGAGCAGCCCCAGCCTCAGGGAGGGGAGAGGAGACGGACATGGAGTGCAGCCGTGTTGATTCCATCATGTCATCACAATGAGGCTCCAGGGAAAGCTCTGGACACCGACGCGAGCTGAGCTCCCTGGTGGGTGACACACAGCAATGTGCCGGAGGGTGCCGCCCCCTAGCACACGGAGGCCTCATGTTTGGGTTGCAGCCAGACCTCCCCTGGTGGCTCTCTTCTTTTGGCGGATCTTGATTTGTATCCTTGATCTTGATTTGTATCCTTCATGCTAAAACTCTAATCCTGAATCGGGAATCCTGTGAGTCATTTTAGTGAATTATCAAACGTGAGGGAGTAGCGGAAACACCTAGATTTGTAACCATCTGGTCTAATGTGTGAGTGGCCGAACCCCTGAACTTGCAGCTGGTGTCTGAAGTGAGGGGAATCTGGGGTGGGGGGGGAGGGGCACTGTGCCCTTAACCTCTGAAGTTTGCCTTCTGGGTAGTTGGCATGAGAACTGCATTGCAATGACCAACTTGAGAAATAAGTATAAAATGATCACTGTGGGCCATCATATTCCATCAGGAAAACTGTGGAAAATGCGACACCACTTTAAAGCCATCTAAGAGCAAAAGAACACCGAAGCTTTTGAGAAACAAAATCTTTCTTTCTAAAATCTTGCTGGCTTACCTCTACTCCCGTTCATGTGCACGGGCCCTGATGCAGTCAGGGCCTGTAGGAGGCCTTGCAGGCAACTTCAGGCACTTGAGGCTTTCAATGAACTAAACCATCAAAGGAGTGTAACTCCATCAAAACAACAACAACAACAAAAAACCAGCGCAACAAGATTTACTTGTTTTCCTTCTCTTAGCTTGATCCCTAACTTTTTTAAAGTTGTGCAAGAAGACTCTAGATGTCTAAGACATGTCTTGGTTACCATCAACGCTTTTATCCAATCATTCATTCATGAGACACTATATATCAGCAGCTGCTAGGTGTCCAGCACCAGGCCAAAGGCAGTGAAAAGAATGCAAACTCGGCCTCAGAAGTTTCCTGGAGCTCCATTTGCTAGCTCTGTGACCTTCAGCAAGTCATTGGCCCTTTTTTAAAGGTAAGAAGGTTGGACTAGATCCCATTACTGGGATGACAAAAGTCCGCTCTAATTCTAAATGCTGTTGATCCCTTGAGTCAGCCTGTATTTCCTGGGAGACTGAAGCTCGATGCCCCTCTTCTTCGCTGTGTGTTTGCCAACTCTCTCGAGAGTCTTCCCTCAGCTCCTTCTCAAACACCCCTCCTCGTTCCATAAATCTGCATGCGAAAGGACCAGACAGCTGTAGCTCTCAACAGCTTGGGTTTTCATCACTGCCTGTGTCATCCTGCTTGCTGAAGCTGCTTTTTAAAGGGGCCAAGCCTCCTTTAAACAATTCTAAATATTTTTGACGTTAGGAACCAGAACACAACAAGCTTACAAATAGATAAAACAGTAGCGTTTTCCCACAGGTGGTTAAGCTAACAAGAGACCTCTCTGTGGGAGCTGTGCTGTGATGCGCGCTGGTCGTGGAGGGGCCAGAAGCTACGGTAATGTTGTCAGAGAAGCTCCAGGGAGAGAAAGCTCCAGCATCGTGAAAGGAAGGAAGCAAGAGAAAGGGAAGGAAACCCATCTTAAGGGAGGACATCCCGCCTGCCACGCACTGTGGCAGTTGTGCTATTTATACGGATTCAAGTTTCCCCACACAACCGCAAGAATCCTAACTGGCAAGCAATGATGCGGAATGAGAAGAGATCACTGCTAGGCCAGCAGAACTGCTCTGGTCTTGCTAACTCTACGGCAAAGGCAGAGAAACAGATACTCACGTGCTCACACCCGGCCGCTCCCTGCCATCCGTCTTCTGCTAGCCTTGCTCCACGTCCCATCTCAGGTCACTGGTTTACAGATGAATTGTTCTAGGGCAGCTGAGGTAAGCATGCAGGCCCCAGGCATTGAAAAAAACAAAAAGAGCAAGGCAATAGAAACAAAACAGCAAAATATATCAATATGGAAACTTAATATGAGATTTACATTTCAACGTCTAAAACTCATGGTCCAAATGTGATCATGGTCTTTGACGGGACCTCGAGACCCCACTGCCAAAGACTCAGTCCTGGAACTTAGACCTCTGCCCCCTTCCAATTGCTCTGAATAAATGGTATTTTCCTTTTGCGACGGTGAAATCGGAACACGTCCAAATGCTGGGCGCTTCATTCATCCATGTATTCATTTTTACTAGCAAACAGTTTTATTTGGGAATGGCAGAGAATTAGAATGTAGGACACTCAAGCTACATCAAAACCGTAGGGAAGTCCACAGAGCAAAGGACAGACTTCTGTTTAGGAAGAGGGAAGGCAGTGGAAAGAGACTGTTGTGAAGGGAGAGTCCCCAGGGTAAACCCGGAGCCCGAGGCCCAGGGACCTCTCCCTGGCAGGCCTGTGCCTGGATCTCATTGGCTGGGCTGTTGCCAGGGCAAGAGAAAAGCTTCCCTCCTCGCCTGGGGTTGTGAAGCAGCACCCCCCCCCCCACCCAGGGGTGCGTCTCTTCTGCAGCTGAGCAGGGGTGCTCGCCTGCCGGCCTCCCAGTGCCACGCCAACTACACATCTGGGGTCACTGCAATGTCTGCTAAAGACTATTCTGGAACCGTTTCTTGATTGGTTTCCTGCCACAGAAGACCATGAATCTGGGCTGTGCGCCACCTGTAAAAACAACCATCTACTGTCGCAGCGCAGGAATGAAACGGGAGGCTGAGACTGTACCCGCGAAGGGGGCACCCACCGCTGCGCGCGGAAGCTCGGCCCCCCTCCCGCGTGGGGGGCACAGCGTGGGGGCGCCACCGCGGGGCGGCGGAGCCGGGGGCGCTCGGGACCCTGCGGTGGCCCCGGGGTCTGTGTGGGTGCCCGCCCTCCGCTCCACCTCTGCAGCCCGGAAGCGCCCCGGGCCCCCCAACGACGGGCACTGGGTATTTCTGACCCCAATATACTGCGATGTCTGACCCCTTGTTGGTACCTACGTTCCACTTTCCAGTCCTTTTCATCTTGCTGTTGCGCGCACTGGCCGGTTTCCCAGAAGAGCTGCGCCTTGGTGGAGGAGAGAGTGCCGTCGGAGTTTCAAAAAAAATGAAAAGATAAAGAACTTTAGCAAAAGTTCGGCACTTAGAGCTACTTTAAAATATTTTAATGGGTATTCATTTTTGAAAGATGGAGAGAGACAGGGCACGAGTGGGGGCGGGGCAGAGAGAGAGAGGGAGACACAGAATCGGAAGCAGCTCCAGGCTCCCAGCTGTCAGCGCAGAGCCCGACGCGGGGCTCGAACCCACGAACCGCGAGATCATGACCTAAGCAAAAGTCGGACGCTTAACCGACTAAGCCACCCAGGCGCCCCAGCACTTAGAACTTTTAAGAGTGACGGAGTTCAGACTTTGTTCACAGGTAAATAAAAAACATGGTCAGTCACCTATATGCTTTGCTTGTATGATAACAGATGTTCGTGAAGGTTATAGGCTGAACGTTCCTGTCATCATCTTTGTTGATGGACGTTCTGTAGAATGGGACCCATGGGACAGTAGAAAAAGAATAATCTTTGGAACCTAGAGAGCTAGTCTGTAGCCCCAGCTCATCCACTTAAAAGTTGTGTAGCTTTAGGCAAAGGAATTGATCTGTAGGGGCTCAGCTTTCCTCGTCTATTATCAAAAAGAAAGGGAAGGAGAGCCTGGGTGGCTCAGTCAGTTAGGCATCTGACTTCAGCTCGAGTCACGATCTCACACTTCATGGGTTCAGGCCCCGCGTCAGGATCTGCACTGACAGCTTGGAGCCTGGAGCCCGATTCAGATTCTGTGTCTCCCCTTCTCTCTCAAAAATGAATAAACATTAAAAAAAAAAAAAAGGAGGAAAAGAGAAGGTAGAAAAGGAAGAAGAAGAAAAGAGCAAGACAAGGAAGCAAAGGAAGAAAAATAAATGGGAACTAATAATATACACTCAGATAATCTATAGGGTTATAACCCACAACTCACTGAAAGCAGTATATACAATGTAAAATGTTGATAAATACAGCATTATTGGTAAAAATCATACTTTAGATATTGTTAAAGTCTTCTGCATATTAAAAAAATCCAAGAAATAAGCAATGCTTCCCAGAATAATTAATAAAAGCATCGCCTCAGGTAGCGGCAGGATCTCCATCCCAGCACAACACCACTGCAGTTTGCGTCTGTTGGGGGGCAGCACAGATCTGGCTTTCTGGGGCACTCGGCTCAAACCCACCCCTCCAGAGATGTCTTTTTTCATCAGCACCTTTCACAGATTACAGACTTCTAGGTTTGACTCTCCAGTGTTCCCGTAGCTTGAAGTAAGTCCTGCACAGGTTAGACGCCAGCCATCAGGCTGCAAAGTAAGTACACTCCCGTTGACAAGAGCCCCTGAACTGAAATCGTACCTGGTGAGTGTACGGTCACTGCCTCACTGCACACTGGGGCTGTTAGCTCTGGTTTGGTATCTGGTAAAGAGAATACGAATCAGGACATGGCGTCTTGCAATAAAGAGAAACTAATGGAGGTAAGTAGGGAAGAACACCTGTCGGCGAGAAATTGCAACCTCTACATTAGCCATAGCCAGCCACTGCTCCCAATTGTTATTCACAACAATGGAGAGCCTCTGGACTGTGAATGTGAGCAATGATGGACGGCAATAAAATCCGCAAATGAGTTTTCACATTGTCTAATAAAATTCTATGACTTTGTCAATCTGTGTTGACACAGACCTACACAGGACTAGATGATAAAATGTTGTAATGGGAAGCTAATTGTTTTCTTGGGTTTACGCATTTGTCTTTTATTTATATGGTTCTAGATGCAAATTCTGGCTGTCTTATAAGTGACCGTGAGGATAGAATTCAATTCTGAGTCCCTAGCAGTCAAACACCCTATTGTCCAAGCCATTTCAAGACAAACAGGGCTGCAGATGGGCAGCAAAATGAAAGCCCCAACACATAAACCTGAATTTGGGGGTATGTAGAATCAGGGTTGCCTCAAACATGGCTCAGGATTGTGCATTTTATTTTTTTCTCCATTTCTCAATTCAAGTATCATTAACATACAGTGTTTTATATCGATTTCAAGTGTACAACAGAATGATTCAACAATTCTATATATTTCTCAGTGCTCATCGAGATAAATATATACTTAATCCCCTTCATCTATTTCCCCCGCCCACCTACTTTCCCTCTGGCAACCACCAGTTTGTTCTCTCTATATAAGAGTCTGTTGCATTTCTATACACTAATGATGAAGTAGCAGGAAATGAAATTAGGAAAACAATGCCATTTATAATTGTCCAAAAATAGTATCTGGGGCACCTGGGTGGCTCAGTTGGTTGAGCGTCTGACTCTTGATTTTGGCTCAGGTCATGATCTCATGGTCTTGAGATGGAGCCCTGTGTAGGGCTCTGTGCTGACAGTCAAAGCCTGCTTGAGGTTCTCTCTCTCCCTCTCTCTCTGCCCATCCCCCATTCATGCTTGGTATTAAAAAATACCAGGGAGGGGCACCTGGGTGGCTCATGGCTGGTGGTTTTGAGCCCTGTGTCAGGCTCTGTGCTGACAGCTTGCCTGAAGCCCCCTTCAGATTCTGCATCTCACTCTCTCTCTCTCTCTCTCTCTCTCTGCCCATCCCCCACCCGCACTACATCTCTCTTTCCTTCAAAAGTAAAAATACCTAGGAATAAACTTAACCTTAACCTTCACTCAAGAAAGTGAAGGTTCTGTATTCTTTACACTACTAAAGAAAAACTTTGGTGAAAGAAATTGAAGATGACAAAATTGGGAAAATATTCTATGCTCGTGGATTAGAAGAACAAGTATTGTTAAAATATTCATACTATCCAAAGCAATTTACAGATTTAATGCCTTCCCTATCAAAAGATCAGCAACATTTCTCAGAGAACTAGAAAAAATAATCCTAACGTTGGTATGGAACCACAAAGCAATCCTGAAAAAGAACAAAGCTGAAGGTATCACAGTCCCAGATTTCAAGACATACTACAAAGCTATAGTCATCAAAACAGTATGGTACAGACATAAAAAGAGACACAGATCAACAGAACAGAATAGAGAATTCCAAAATAAATCTGTTTTTATGGTCAATTAATCAACAACTAAGGAAGCAAAAGCATACAATGGGAAAAAGTCTTCAATAAACAGTGCTGGGAAAACTAGACAGCATACACAAAAATAAACTCAAAATGGGTTAGTGATCCGAATGTGAGAACAGTACATTTTAAGTAGGCTGATAAACAAAAATTGGATACTGTCACAGAAGTTTTAGATTAGTGACTGCTTTATACCTGTTTCAAATATGCCATCTTAAAAAAAATAATAAGAAAGAGCCAATAACATTTTATGCTTACCTTAGCCTCAGAAAATAACATGTTAAAAGTTTACTTCAATTCACAAATAGCTTTGGAAGTCGTAACCTGGGAAATGGAAATGGGGAATAAAAGCAAAAATGGACATAAAAAGACGAAGGGTTTTTGCAAATATGCCTCATATGTAATTGCCTTTACGTGTTCAGCAGGAAATGGCTGAAACAAACAAATAATTGCGGAGGGAAAGCTTTAAAAAAATCACTTAGTTTGCAACTCTACTCCCATTGGCTAGACCAGGGCAAGCTTACAATAAACGCTTGATAAATATTTCTTAAATAAAAACAGCATATCAAGTTTTGTCTTGTTGATTAGTAGAAAAGATGTTCATCGAAGTTATCATTTTTAGTGCAGCCTCAAAAATATAAAATTGACAACTCTCTTAAATGTTCATTTATTGAAAATCCCACAAGCGGGGACACACAACTATAGTATAACTTACCTAGTCATTTTCTATAGTAAAGGTGAGAGGAAACGTTACCTATTGAAACAACCGCCTACTAATGTCTGCTTACTAAGCATCCATTGCACTTTACTTAGAAAAGTCTTTTATTGATCTTTGCTCCATTTCCCTGAGATAGTAATTAAGGGTTAATTATGCTTGCTTCTAGACTGTCTCATAGAGGCTTATGGAATTAAAGCTAGTAGCATATTTTGAATTGCTGGAAATAAATTAACATGATAATTATTTTAGAAATAAAAATTTTAAAATTGAGAGAAAATCACACTCGGATTTCACAGAGACTTAAATCTCATTAGCATCAGTTTTGAAAGCATTTTAACCAATGGAACCATAGTTCACAAGTAAATATAAATCAAGTGTGGAAGCCAAAATTACTTCTAATTTCTTATTCTCTTTTTGTGCCAAAATATATTCAAAATCAAAGTATAAATTTATGGGATACTTAAGCCTTTCCTGACTACACAGACTCAAAGTTCTTGAGTAAATTAAATATGTTGTAGGACAGAGGAATATTTTGTGTAGGATTTTCACAGAGAATTTTTAAAAACATTTAACAATTAAGGTAACAAAAAACATATGACAAATTATCTTAAGTAAAAATAAATATGCTAATACTATAACAAGAAACACATGCACATGATATATATAATATATAAATTTCACTGGGGTTGGGATTTATAAAAGTGAAAGTTTGGAAAATTTATACACAGACTCTCATTAAGGGAGGTTAAGTGATGACAGGTTCTTGGAAAGAAAGAGCTGGCAAAGGTTCCCAGCCCAGCCCCCTTCCAGATTATAAAAGACAATGAGGTGCCCCCTGAATCAAAGAGGAAAAGTAAGTCTCTTGAATCCAATCAGCACTTAGACAAATCTCTCAGCACTTCTGGGGACCGCTCTTTGTGGGTTCCTTTCCAATTACTCTGGACAGGCAGATGAGCATTAAATTATGGACAAAGGGAGAAATACACATTCAGCATGTTGGCCTGGAAGACAGTTGCCACATGGGTGCCTACAGAAGGCAGGTCAGGAATATGAAAAGAGTGCTTCACCTGGGCGTGGGGGGGTGGGGGGTAGGGGGGAGGGGTCTGGCCCAGACCAAAACTGCCCAGACTGTAAATCCAACAGGATTTGCCTGGTCTCTACTCTTTGGCAGCCTTGCCTTGAAATGCAATATTTGATAAAAGATAAGGTGACTCTTTTTTCCTATGAAGAGAGATTCCAAAATGGTGGAGATATACATTCAGAGTAACTAGAACACCGCCTCCTCATCCTACCCAACTAGCAAGATGCCACTTGCGTGTTTCTCCTCTATGCCTACAAGATGACCAGCGCTCGCTCTCTATGAAGGCTCTAAAACTTCGTCATCACACGTAAGAATAAAGTTACAAGCATTTGTCTTCTCTAGCATTTCAAAAAGCTCTTACTCAGGCACAAAATTTACTCTCTAAACATAGCTCTGATCGTGTCACTCTCTGATATAAAAGCCACAAGAACACTTGGCACCTGTTGAGGACCCATATGCCTTCGTACATGCAGGCTTTCCCACAGGATGTATCTCCTGCCTGCGACACCCTTCTCAAGCTCGTGACAGCCAAAATGGCCTCTCTTCCTGAGGTCTTCATCAACACACATTTCCTCTCCTGCCCAGGTTCAGCAATGCCTCCTCATCCTGAGTATGCATAGCACTTTGCACCTATCTCTATCCTATCTGAATTCTATCTGAATTCAAAAATTTATTTATATGTTTAAATAATAGCTCTATTTACTAACTTGATATGACCTTGAGCAAGTTTTATTTTACTTCTCTTGGTCTCTTTTATTTTCTGATTATAAAATTAGGAGTTGGAACAGTTAGTCACAGTTATGTTTTAATGCATTACTCTTGGCCCTCTATTAGATTTTTAGAATAAAGTGGTGAACAAGACTAGAGTTTTGCCCTCCTCATTTTATATCCTACTAAGAGGGAGAAGATGACTAAACACATAACAAACATGAAATTTCATATACTACTGGGAAGTGCCATGATGAAAACAAAAGAAAGTGATGCTATAGATGGTGACAGGGACGGAGCTTCTCTAGCCAACGTGGAAGGGAAAGGCCTCTCAGAGGAAGGGAAACGAGTTGAGAACGGAACTGGGAATAGAGGGAGCCTTTGTACCTACATTCCAAGCAGAAGAAACATCATAGACACTAAAGCAGGCATGAGCTGGGTGTGTGCAAAGAAGATGAAGTCGACAGCAGTGACTGTGGTCAGCTAACCATGGGGGTGGGAAAGATGAAGTCAGACACATGAGCAAGTAGCAGATCACATGGGACCTTGAAGAAGGTTGAGTTTTATTCTGCTGCAACAGGAAAACATGAGAGAGTTTTAAGTAGTTGACATAATTTGCTTTATACTTTAGAAAGATCAATCTGGCTACTCTAAGGTAGAAGGATTTTGTGGGAACAGGTAGAAGGTGAAAAGCCATTTAGGAAGATATTCTCATAGTATAGGTGAGTAATGCAACAGCTTGGAGAGTGTTGCAGCAGTGAAGTGATGGAAGAGTTAAAATGAATCACCAAGCTATTAAAGAGTGAAAAAAAGAAATAAATCAAGAATGATTGCTACCAGTTGAGCCTGAACGGCTGGATGAACATGGAGGTGGGGACGGCCTGGGCAAGGCCTCCTCAGTTTCAGCTTTGTTAAGACTGAGGACCCACTGGACATCTGAATGAGGATGCAAGATGGGCTGTGGGCTAGATTAGTTTAGAGCTCACAGGAGAGGAACTGGGAGTTGGCTCTTGAATTTGCAGTCTCGAGAACCATCAGAATGTCAACAGACAAAAACCATGGAATTAAATGACTTTGCCTAGAAAAGAGTGAATGTGGAGAAAATTAAAGAGCTGAAGAGAAAATGCTAGGGCCTGCCAAAATGTTGATGGGGAAGAAAGCACCATCAAAAGATGCAAAGTAAATGGAGGGGAAGTTAGGTAGGAAAAAAGGAGCAGGCATATGGGGTGTTCTAGCTCTGGGTTAAGAATGTGTTCCAACAAGAAAGCAAACATTTGCTGTTGAATGAATAAGAGACTATTGAACACTGGCGACAAGAGGTAGGTCATCGTTTTACTGGTCTTCTCAGGAACTAGAATGTCTGACGGTTCTGAATGCCTATTGATATTTGTGGTCATAAAGTGGGTTTCAACTATCCTAATGGTGTCATCTTCTCCGTCAACATTCAGCTACCCTGGTCAAGACAGGGCAGGATGAATTGTTGAGTTTAATCAGGATATAGGCTTGCTTGGGAGAAAGTCAGAATAGGTTAAAGTTTCTGCCCATCTCTAAAGATTCATGACATAAATAAAAGAAAAGAAAAGAAAGTTTTACTTTATTTGAATCTAAAATCTTAAGTGAACTTTTTAAACTAACCTTTTATAAAATTATCCAAATTAAGATAATTTACGACTATATGCAAAAATTTGACAGGGAAGCAATAAGAAGAGAGATCTTTAGCAATCTTGCATGTGACTAAAATTACAAATATTGGACAAAGAATATGGATTATTAATCTAAAACAAATGGCTTGGTTTATTCTTTCAATATCTTGCACTTATCTTTGGCTTCCCTTCCTTTCTCAGTTTCAAACCTTGGGAAGTTTAAAAGAATGGACTCTGGGGGACGTGAGTGACGGGATGGGCTAAACACGTGATGGGCATTAAGGAAGGTGCTTATTGGGATGAGCTCTGGGTATTATATGTAAGTGATGGACCACTGGGTTCTACTCCTGAAACTAATACTACACGGTATGTTAACTAACTTGAATAAATAATTTGTTAAAAATGAGAAAAAAAGAAAAAGAATGGATTGTCATAAACTTGATGCCCTGCCAAGTGTGGCCAAGAAATATCCAATGTCAAAGTTAGAGTTGCCATAAAAATTCTTTTAAAATAAGACAAAAGCAAGGAATTTATATATTAATAGAAACTATTTATCTCAGTGAATAATTCAAAGATTAGCTATTCCCCTAAACTCTGACATCTTATAGAAGGCAGCATTTGTCTTTTTTTTTTTGTTTGTTTCATTTTAGGAAAATCTAAAATTAAAACCTACTTTAAATTCTAAAAATAAGTGGTTTAACTCCTGAAAATTTATTCACTCACATTTTAAACTCCAACATACATATTTCTAGACTTGTAAACATATTTGCATTCTTTTAAATTTAAATAGAAATAGATTTGTTAAAATCCGGTTCTCTGAAATGTTCAGGAGAATATCATCTGGCCTGATTTTTATAAATTATATGTAATGGTTTTAATAAAATACTATGGAATACATGCTACTTTGGAACAAGAATTAATGACTGAACTCTTTTCTCACAGGCCATTAATTTTTTCACAGTGTCCACGCAGTGGACAAAAATAAGTAGCTGTCAGTTTTAGTAGGAAGCGATGTTTAACTCTTGCTAAATTCATTTTGTCATAATAAAGAAAACCAACTTGAATCCCAAACATTACAAGTGACAAAACATTTTATGGAGTGTTCATTTTGTATGTAGACTGCACCTGAAGTACTCTGCTTTAATCTAAATGAAAAAGCCAAAGTGGAGTCAAAAGTTATTTACTGTGGCTTCTTTCTTGACATTTCTAACAGGACGTAACGCGCCGGTAGAAAGGGAAGGCTGCAGACAGGCCTCGCTCTCCACGCATTCAGTGGGCTCCAGCAGTATTCCTCACACAGGGCCAATGACAGCGGCATCTCAACAAGAACAGCAACGATGCCTTGCATTTATACAATACTTTCTAGTTTACAAAGTGCTTTTCGTATTGAGTTTGTTTCTTTTAATGAGAGAGAAAGTTATGTGGAGGATTTTATTCCCTTAGAATACAGGAGACTTTTGGCAAGATTTTGAATCTTTCCTCTGTGGCCAATTAGTGACAATTCCACTTTTGCAAGACAGCCGTCTCCCTGTCCAATTTGACAAGGCAAAGCAAGAAGACTGGCACTGAATTCGATGCCAACAGTAGTTCAAAATCTCACCACCATCAAAATAGGAATTCAGATGCAAAATTCCAGGGCTTGCTTACTAGGCTCTGGCCGCCACAGAGGCTGAACCATAACCGGAGTCAGTTTCTGAAAGAAGCAGGTTGATGGTAGCATAACTGGTATAAGATCTCTGCAAAGCAAGTCTGGCAACACGGTTCTGATGAAGGCAAAATTGCACAACTGTGTAATCACATGCATACCGTTATGTTTGTTTCAACCTTGTTTATAGCAGGAAAAAATGAGAAGTGATGATATTAATCAACAGGCAGTCAGTTAACAATAGTTAACAGGTACTACATAACCAATAATTAAAATACAATGGAATGCCATCTGGGCATGGAGAGAGTAGACCAGAGAGCGTAGAACCGTGTAGGCTATGATAATGCAGAATTTGGACTTTTCCTCAATGAGATTTAGGAAGCCACTGGAGATTTTTGAACATAGGAGAGACAGGATTTGACTTGCATCTTCAAAAGATGACTCCGACTCACGGTTGGAAAGAGACCAGAGGATTGTGGGAGGAAGAGATGAGGATGTGCCAGGAGAGGGTGATCATGACTTAGAGCAGGTACCACCAGCAGGGCAAGTGGAGAAAAGAACTTACAGTCTACAAATAGCGAACGTCAGGAAAACAGGATTCTCGAATACACTGGATATTGGGTGTGTGAAAAACCAGAGTCAAGGAGGACCCCCAGGCTTTGACTAAATAGATGTGCTTATGCATGAGTAAACCAAAGCACAGGAAAATGCACCCCCAAAATAATAAGGTTGTTGCTGAGTAATTGGTTTAGAGAAGATCTTTACTTTCATCTTTATACTTTTTTGTTTGGGATTATGCAAGGAACATGTGTTACTTCAATAATTTAAGAGCTATTTTTAAAAAATAAACTAATGCCAAAGAGAATGAGAGACAATTTGCCCTGGTATATATTTTTTTGGTCAGCCACCCCTTGTGGCATGGCAACCAAACCCCCCAGAATAGCAAGCAACAATTCTGGAATGTGAAACAATATCTGACCCTCAACCTGCCCAGTTTTAGGATTCATAGCAAGTCGCATCTCTTTATCTGTGTCTTTTCTAACTGAGGGAGAGAATTCACTAGGGCCTCCCACACAATGAACCTGAAGATTAACACCACGGAGTCAGCACACCTGCCAACCAAACCACATAAGTAAACCTCCATCTGTGTAGTGAAATGACTCATTCTTATTCTCATTAACCCTCAGAGTTAGCATATTTGAGCCTACCCCTCTTTCAAAATTTTTATTTTCTGTTTATATTTTCATAGGCCTTAATGACATCCATACCTTTTTTTTTTTTTTGGTAAGCCACTCTGAATACTGTTTTAAACATGTGGGGTAATAAATACATACATAAACACTTGCATGTTTTTTTCTCCACAACCCCCCCCCCCCATTCCAGGTATATGTGCGTGATTTCTGTCTTATTCAAAAACATGCTCTTGGCTCCCCTAGCTGCCTCCCTCCTTACTGCTCAGTTTCAGAAGTCATGAGCGGAGCCATGCAGTTAAGAAAAATACTCAGGTAAAGATCTGTACGCAGCGCCGAGCCGTTTGGAGAAGAGGTACAAGCACATCTAACACACAAATGACGCGCTGGCCCCGGGGAGCCGAGTGTATGAACGTAGGCAGATACTTCTTCAGCAGACACACACAGCACGGTGCGCGTGGGTGCACCTCTGCCTGTGAATCTCGGCATTCAGCAGTGGAGACTCACAACACGTGACCGTTCCCCCCAAACTGTGACACAACGTACTACAAGATGAACAAAACTGTTTTCGTGGCAGCGGTAGGTCTTCCAGCACTGTATCGAAAGACTCCTGATGTCTTGTCTAACACCAGATCCCTCCTGTTTCCTCAAACATTCCTTCTCCATGCAGCTGCACTGTTCACTTTCTGTCCCTCACATGTGCGTGCCTGGAGCCCGATGAATCAGTGGTGACTGCAAGCTGTGTTTCTCCCCAGCTACTTATGATGGGGACTTTTGCATTTCTAGCTCATCTCATGGCGAATATTGGAACACTTGGAAGTTAGGCGCGCAGTCTGTGCATGTACTAAGCATGTGGCTTTCTGCATATGTCTGCACATCATTTTTCAGGAAACTCTATTTCACACTACACCAGCTTGATGAGTAGCTGTTGTTCACACCCACTGAGAAATAACTCCATGTGAGAATAATACCTTTACAACTTTGAAATGTCCTCAGACAGACTTCTCATCTCTAGGCCATCAACCTGCTGTGAACTCTCATCTTGACTTTTCACACTTACAGGCAACAGTCATGCAACATACTGTCAAACAATATGAAGGTCTGGGGAAACGTGAAGGAGAGCAACATTAAATCGGAGCCTCAACATCTTCTTAGTTCAGTGTGATTTTTGTAATTAAAAAAAAAAGTCCCCTACATATGCAAATATATTCGTAATGAGGGTCAACTTAAAATTTTCGCTCTGTGTCTTCAAAGAGTGTTTACATTTCTGATCCTCATCAATATTCCGCTTGTTGAAAATTCGTGTATGAATTCAGCATCTGAAGTCCCTGTCTTCAAGATGCTTTCTACTTGCATCCTCCTTGAAGTAAGTATTTCTGGTCAAAAAATCTCAATATTTACTTTAAGCCACAATTACTACGATAACCAAGGAAACTGAAAGTCAGAGTGGGTATGGTTCCAACGAACTGAATTTTCTCTTTGAGAACTATCCAGAAATAATGTTACCAATCCTGTTTGTTAAAAATCCAGCAAAATGTAGGCATTCAATAAACATGTTATAGGAAAAAATAAAATAAGCAACTCTTTCATTCCACAAATAATGATTGAGCCCCTGAGATGTACCAGACTGTGTTGTGTTGCATATTCAAAAGTGAATCTAATGTGAATCTGGACCTAAAGAAACCCACTCATGCTCAGTAGAAGAGCTGACAGGTTGATTATACTTCCCCTAATTCAGCAGGAACATTTTTCAGTAAGGGCTAAAACACACACACCAAACTTCTCATTAATTTTTACTTAACCAGTAAGTTCAGCTGAGTGAAAACCAGCTCACTTTTAGTGCTCAGTTCTTTCATGAATGCCCAACTTGCTCAACATCTGGAACTCAGTTCAATCCAACAGATGTATTGAGTGAATATCTAGACCCTGCACCAGCCTAGGCCCTGGAGATGCAAGATGAGAAGGCGGAGGCTGGGAGGAGGAAGAATGAGTTAATGACAGTCCACCCCCAATCCTGGCATGGAAAAGTCAACTAGTATAAGAGGAATGATAGAAGAATATATGAGATATGGTAGCTGATCTTGGGGGTTACAGAAAGGGAGAAGGCACAGGGGCGCACCTCTGGGAGGCTTCTTCCATATGGGGAGGCAAATTCAGAAGGTCTGAATGGGCTGGGCAACTGGGTGACTGAGTCAGCCACATGTCCACTTTTGGTTTTGGCTCAGATTGTAATCTCAAGGTGTGTGAATTTGAGCCCCATGTCAGGCTCTGTGCTGACAGTGTGGAGACTACTTGAGATTCTCTCTCTCCCTCTCTCTCTGCCTCTCCCCTGCTCACTCTCTTTCTCTCTCTCTCTCAAAAATAAATAAAAGAATAAAAATTTTTAAAAATTAAAAAAAAAGGTTTGAATGGGTACTAACCCAAGACATCTTCTAGAAGTTATTGTTAAAATTCCCAGTGTCAGTTTATTTCCTTTTCAATTTCCCCTATCCTAAAAGTTCAGTAAAAGGAAAATATAATAAATCAAATCTTCTGAGTGGTTTTATTCTGTTTAGTAAAAGTTATCATAATTATACATCTTTACTCCCTGAATTTACAAGATGTTTTTGATGTAAATTATAGTTCAGACAGGAAACTAAAAGAATTGTGTGTGTGTGTATACATGAAACATAATAACATATACATTTATATCTACATATAAAATATATGTACATATGTTTTATTTAAGGATATAAAAATATATATTATATACACATACACAGGTAATAGGAACATCCTTGACAAGATATTTACTTATACTGCTGTTAAACATCTAAATAATTATCAATGCCAAATATTAATAAGAATAGTTTCACCTCTAATTTAGAATTTGTACATAACGTTTAAGAAATGGCATATGGAAACACATAGCCTTGGGAAATTTGTGGTCACCAAATGAATGCAGTAAGCCTCCATGGCACAATCACTATCATTTAATATATTAAATATATTTTAAATAAATAAATAAATATTAAATATAAATTAGTATTTATCATAATGTTTCTTTCCAATTTCTCAATAGGAGTGACATTTTCTTCCCCAGCTTAGCTTGGGAAAATGTTTTAAGGTACTTTATAATACATAAGTAGATATGCATCTCAGGAAAATGAAACCAGTTACCATCTTTTATGAGTTTAAGAAAACCATGTAAGATAAAGAAAACAAAATTTCCCATTAAAAAGGAAAACAGTTAAACTTCATAACCGTAAAAGCTGTGAGACATTGTATGAAATGGTCACAAAATGTAGTCTACAGGGCTTACAAAAACTCAGCATGTGAGCTGTTTGATCTGTGAAAGATTTTCAGGTGAACTCTGACGACCAGGATGGAAAGCGAGCCAGAAACCATCATGCCATTGCCTTGTTTCTCCACCAGCACTGTGGGCCTCAGCACAGAAAGACAGACAAGAAGTGGCAGGTGTCTAAGATGTTCCTATTAATCGACTAATAAACTCTTTGACCAAGTTTACCAGTAGGTATGTCCCCTAAAAAACAACAAAAGTGGGGCTTCTAAGTGGCTCAGTCAGTTAAATGTCTGATTCTTGATTTCAGCTCAGCTCGTGATCTCACGGATCATAGGATCAAACCCCACATCAGGTTCTGTGCTCACAGCATGGAGCCTGCTTGGGATTCTCTCTCTCCCTGTCTCTCTGCCCCTCCCCCACCCATGTGCTCATGCTCGTTTGCACGCTTTCTCTCTCTCTCTCTCTCAAAAATAAATAAATATACTTTAAAAATAAAATTTAAAAAAACCAACAAAACGAAAACACAAACTTTCCCATTAAAATATAGAGATACTGGGTACTTCATAAAACAAGTGATTCTCCTAAATAATTTCTCCCCTTGTACTTAGCTCTATTGACCCCAAAGTCATCAAGAAAATAATTATGAGACAATAATTCTCTTAAAATTCTCAATGCTCCTTATTAGTCCTTCTGTGGTAGGACTGAATTATCAATTTTTTTCAAAGTAGACAAAAAGAAAAATTTCCAGTAAAGTTTTTGAGAGCTCAGAGTGGGTCCAGTAGAAGTAAAGGGTAGTATTGGCTGCTTTGGGTGTCTGAGTTATTGATCTACAACTGACGGCTACGATAAAGCCTGTCCATTAGAGCAGGATGCCAACATGGCCCTCTTTTCTAATACTCAGCTTTTAACAATGATCACAAATTTTTCTTTAGACAATTTTGTAAAAGAATCCAGAAAGTTTTAGCTAATAGATATTTACTAAGAAACTTCTCTTTCTCAGCACTGTGTGACGTGGTGGGAGATACAGCAGTGAGTGGGTTGACTAGGACTCTGTTCTCAGCGAGCATCCGATGGGACTCCTGGGCACTCATGGCCACCACTAGATCTTTACTTAGATCTTTATTTAGAAAAAATATCCTTGCTTGTAAAAGAAGGGTTTGACCTACCTGTGACCCCTTTCCAGCTCTAAGTTCCTTTTTTTCCTTTGACACTAAGAATGTGCACAGTGCTGGAGATCTAGATGATTAGCTCATCGAATGATTAGCTTGCCTTCAGGGAGTTGAAGAACCAGGAAGACCAGAAAACATGTATCAATCCAAGAAAGTACCTGCTCTATTCAATAATTTGGAAACAAGAAGTTCCCTCCTTCTCTCCAATCTGTCTTCTCTCTGCTTACCCTTTGTTTTATTCTGATTGATTATAAAACCTGCTCTTTGGTTATAGTGACATAAATCAACGGAATTACTGTGCTAAACGTTACTCCCAGTAAATGATTCTTGCGTCCACAGAGTTTTTCTCCTTGTCTATTCCCATTAATTATTTCAATAATCCTCAGATTTTTCCGCAATTAATTTGCTCATAAAGGGACAATATTCCAGCTAGCACTTAGCACCTCCTAGAGTGTATTGCCACTAGAGTTCAGAACAGTGCCAGATGGCTCCCTGAGTTTTAGAGACATCTAGTTTATCAGAACTGAGCTGAAGAAATAAGTTGACACTGTCAGATGATAGAGGCATAACTCTGCAACCTTTGCCTTTGGTATTGGTTGAGTCCCCCTCCTCCATCACTTGAAAATGACAAGTATTAAGAGACTATAGACCCAAACAATAAACACCGAGCACTGGGGAAGTAGCAAATCTCAAGTAGAAACCACCCAGAATCCTTAGGATCATACATATATTGTATTTTTTACCTTAAAGAGAAGCACTCTTTGTTCCTGTCTGTGATTTGCAGCCTCGAAGCCTGTTTCCAAGTATTGCGTCAGAATGATGTATTCAGGAAGTGATACATAATCACCAATGGGAGTGGCATCTGTCTCTCAGTGGTGCATGTGTCTTCCAGGTCGTATCATTTATCTGCAACAGTCGATATGGAGATACGGACTGGAGCACATGCACTGTTCTCTGAATGATTATCTCCACCTGGAGATTAAAACAACTATCTAAAGTATGGATTAACTGCTTAATGACAACCAATAATCGGGGAAGTTTTGTAAATGGAACTCTCTAGTGATCCTGAAGAATATCTTTGCTATAAAGCTAGATTGTATTCTACAAACTCAATGAGCAACTTTTCCAACAATGGTCTTCTGAAATATACAAGGGGATGTGAATATTCTAAAGAAATATTATTGATCAAAAGGGTAAAACTTCTCTGTTTCATAGAGTAAGAAGTATTTTATGCTGTCTGAGCTTATGAAGGCCACAAATTTATGTGTCCACATGGATAGTTTATAAGCGTACCTGCTTTAATATCTGTGAGATCACACACCAACATTAAAGGATAGCAACTTAAGAACATGCCAGCTCTGTGTCTGGCCTATTTCCTTGTAATAACTCATGACTTTCATGTGCCATTACCCATTAGCAATTCCTTCTTCAGTTCATCCTACGTGTCTCATCTGTGCTGGAAACACAGTGAGGATTTCATGTTCAAAAGAGCTAGGAGGCCGAACCATGATGCAAGGTTTCAAAACCATTTTTCACAAAACAGGGATATGACACATATGAGGCATCCCACAGCACCATTTCTCTTGGTAAACACAATGTGCTCAAGATTTTCTAAGCCCAAAAAAACAAACAAAAAGTAAATAATTTCAAAGAAAATAAAGATTAAAACAGTGAACTTACCATCCCTCACCATATTTATTCTAGTAGGGAACCAAAGCTCGGCATAAGCTGTCATCTTCCTCAATAAAACCCTGCCTTAGGAAAGTTAATTACAAGATCCCACTGAGTCTGACATGTAGTGGTATAATGAAAACACTCTGGTTCTGGAGAATAACAGTACACTACACAGTGCTCACAAACAGAATGAATAATTGAAATCCAGAGCTTTTATGCTTAGATGAAAAAAAAAACAATATTTCATGGCACATAAATTTATTCAGCTTATTTGCATTAAGGTTGAATGATCAAAGCACTGTCCATAGGAAAACAGTGATGGTACCTTGATTTAAGTGTGATGAGCATTCATAAATATTCTTAGGAAGCAAGATGTACCTACATTTAATCAGCACTTATTAAAATTTTATTCCCTATAGTTATTCAACAGGATCTGTGGTATAAAAACATAATTACAAAAATCAGATTTGAGCTCATTTGACAACAGAAGGGTTTTATGGTGACCTATCTCCAAATGTTCCTATTTGTAATTAAATGCAGCGATCAGCAGTAAGGATTTTGAAGCTGTTTTAGTAGTTCCGCTATTCTGCTTAACATGTGGCACCCGTAATAATTAAAATGATACTAACACATGCACAATTTTATGGCCCTTATGGTGCAACCCATTATGCCAAATAAGGGCCTCTGTTTTCACAGCATACTGCACATGGTCTCATTACACCCACTTTTCTTTTCCTGTCTTCACACTAACAACTGTTAAAGTGAATCAACACACGAAACGTACTATAACAGCTTAGTGTTTATGATATGTGTGCTGTTAGTCAGTGAACAGGAAAATCTAAACATTTACTGTTTATGTAAAGAATAGCGTTAGTGTTAGCGAATTGCTCGGGTCTGCTTACTTTATTATCTAGATCACAAACGTAATGATGGGTTTCAATGGCATCTATATTTTCGCTTTGTTTTGTTTTTCAATGCAGATGTCTATAAAAACCAGAAGAATTTAGCAGTTACATATCTTAGAATATTTCTTCTCAACCATAAGATAATTTAGGGATCGCTTAAAAAAAGATAAATAAGTCACTATGTCATTCCCTTAAAAAAAAAAAAAAAGGAAAAAGAAGAAGAAGAAGAAGAGTGAAATATTCAGGTATTTGGAGATGATTTCCCTGACAACATTCTGAGGCTAGATCTGGTTTTCCTAAGGTGTTAAAAAGCTATAAACCATTTTTATGTGGTTCCACACTAAAATTTACAAGAAACTGGGAACTTGAGATCAGTGCCATTTTATCATGAATAATTTTGTAATTAAGAAGCTCCTCAAAGACCTCCTACACTCATTTTACAGTCATCAGTTCCGAATGGCGTTCAGTCTTTTTGTTCTGGGACACAGTCCAAAGTAAGTCCCATCGGCAAAACACCAACGGATTGGGCAAAATCTCATGTCTGCATTTTACATTGCCATTTTTCTGAACATTAGTCGAAACTTCAGATAAAGAATAACAACCTTCCTTCATTTTTTTTCTTTCTAAGTCAAACTCAATTCTGTCCATTTAGGAATTTTGCCGTACTGGCGCTAAACACGCATAAGCTGAGCTGAGTAGGCCTTGAATGTTAACGGCTTAATAGCTCAATTGATTGCAAAGATACAAAAGAAAAATGCTCACAGATTGCAGCCTTCACATGGTTTGGCTGCGAGGCCTCATCAACAGTGTGACGTCGACCAGTAGAGAACCATGTGGATGCTGTATGAGGACCATGCGCTCGTTACAGAACTGTGAAAATTTGTGGGACCGCAAAATGAAAATTATCAGCCAGGAAAAAAAAAAAAAAACAGCAAGACGAGAAGTGGTAGGGGGAAAGCAGCTTGAGAAAGACCTAACACATTCTTCTATACAAGCTCCTTAGTAGAAAGATTAAGAACATTGAATGTTATGTAAATATCACCGCAGGTCCAACAAATCTGTCAACGCCCCAGCAACCCCAAGCTCGGAGTGTGCCACTCACACACCACATGGGGAAGACTGCATCCCTGTCAGGGTGCGTTCTCCTACACTACTACTTGCAAAAACAGAAACACACCCTGTTTCAATAATTACAGAAGGCATAAAGCTTTCTATCTGAACTTGAAGAAAGTTGCATTTCACAAGCCCTATTCTTTGATTAAAATAAGCATTTGTGATCAGCATTAGTATTTAGTACCCTATGATCAAAAACAAATAACCCACTTTGTTTGTTTCTTACTGCAAATGAATTAAATTAGAAGCCATTAGGAGGACTTGCTGTTTATATCCTTGTTTCGGCAGTGGTAGTATTTGAAGTTTCCTGCGGTAAGTTCATTACTCGTATTTTGTCCAGAATTAGTGAAGCGTGCTGAAAATTGCTAATGACAGATGTTTCTCCACTCTGTCACACTTCTTGTATCATTTGATTTGGAAAGCAACATACGGTGTTCTGCTCTATCAGTATGTCACAGACTGTCTGCAAACAGCTGGTCATAACTCAGTTCAGTGAAAACCATTACTTTCCAATGAAGGGCTGGACACCCTCCAAATTGCATTTTGGCATGGCCTCGGCTGCATAATGCACAAAGTTCCTCTGTTCAGAGGTTACCTAAGGAAGAGTTCTTACTTTCCCCACTTGTTTTTATGTTTCAGAAAATCAAAGTGTTTTCTCAGCGCTGCTGAGAAATTGTATCTATTGTATCTATTAGACACAAATCAAGAGAATATGAAAAAATATATGATGATTATAAGAAGAACTCGGAAAAATCTGTGAATGGTGCATTGCAAAACCCACCTAAAGTGTGTATCTTAACAGTTCTAGTTATGTGTCCAACTGAAGGGAGCATGAATTATCAGGGTCAAGATCCACAAGATGACGTATTTAAATGTCCCCTATAGAACAGTCAGTGGCACTTGAACATGACCGTGTGGCTATTTCATGATATCCAGTCACAAGGAGAAGTACAAAAATCATCCCTCTGTCACGTATACAGTGGTGAAACTCAAAGAAATTGTTCCTGCTTTTTTCCCCCAAAACTCATCAAGACAAAGCCAACTATAAAATCATGCAAGTACAAGGCCACACATCCTATTTTTCAACATGATATTCTAAAACATGCTAACAATTACGTTAATAATGCCAACTTATTTGAATAGTCACTATATATTGAACATCAAGATCATTAGCAACACCTTTCAGAAAGTATGGAATTTTTTCTCCCTGTGGAAACAAAATCTCCCAATGAAAGTCTCTGGATAGAGCAGAGGGATAAATAGAGATATTGAATATCTTTAAACCACGTCCAGATCCATGGAGGCTTTCTGATATACATGAAGGATCTAAACAGAAGGAACTCAGCCCATTTGAGGGACTGGATGATAAAAGAACATGTGCATCTCAGCTCAGCACTCCTTCAATCATATATCCATCAACAAATATCAAGTACTTACACATGCAAGATAATTGCTGGAGATACTCTTAAGGGACTTCTCTACGCATGAGGGCAAAGGCTTATCGACACTGAACTCTAACAGTATGCTTTTTCCAACTGGCAAACCGTACTTCTTTGTAGAACAGGCTTTCATATTGTCTCTCTGAAGCCTTCTCTGGCTCTCCCAGGCAAAGCTGGCCACATCGGGGCCTTCTCCACACATTTCTAGTAACTCTACTACAGTTTTACACATAAGGTAAAACTGGAGCCCATGAGAGAGAGAGCAATTCATCCTGTGACAGAATCAGGGGAGATGTCAGATTAGGTGACATTTTGCCTGCGTCTTACAGAATGACTCACATGAGCAAAATAAAATTTTAGAACATCCCTATTAAGAGATACACACACAGACACAGAGACAGAGACAGAGAGGTTTCCTTAAATAGGAAAAAAAGAAAAGAAAAGAAAAGAAAAAAGAAAAGAAAAGAAATACTCTTTGAAGGTCAATTGCCACGAGGGTAGAAGACAAATTCATGAGAAAATTCCAAGAAATAAAAAGTATACTGTGAGGAATCTCTTTAAAACAAAAATTTTTTGTCTCTTCTAGGCCAGAGGTTTATCTGGCCTAGATAAAAATCAATATATCCTGTCTAGGAAAGGATGAAGGATCCAACAATTGGCCAAAGATACTTTTTAAGTGAAAACACATGTTAAGAATCATATCACTTAAAAAAATAAAAAGGTAAAAAAAAAAAGTCATATTACTAATTACACCACCGAATACAATTGGTTTCCCAAAACACTAGTATTGCAGAGTACTACTTAAGGAAAAGGTATTTCCATATGGTTCTAAATATGAAACAGTTCCTGAAAAGTACTTTATATTAGTCTTGCTTATATTAAAAAAAGAAAAAGGGGGGGGGGACTGCCTTACTGTGGGATGTGTCCATTCTTTTGAATAATAGGCTCTTCACAGCTGCTATATTGTAAGTGTCCTGGCTTAGCTTTACCTGACCAAGTGAACTAGGCTGCACCATTAAAAAGTTTTACCGTCTGCAAACACAGTAGCAGGAGTTAAAGATGGCACTTCCCCCCCCCCCCCCCCACACACACACTAGCAGAGGGCTTGGCTGATTAAGGAATATAGCCAGCTAACAAACCTGATTGATTCCTTCAGCTGCTCAAAGCTGATGAAAGAAAATAAAAAGGAGAAATGTTTTCATCATTATCCTTGTTCACAACCCTCTCTGCTCTCTTTTCTTCTCTGAATATCTCCCTCTGTTTACAGTGAATCACCCCACCCCATAGTGCAACGCACTCCTTTTTCTCTGCTAATGTACTTAGTGAAGGGCTATTGCTTTCTCATCACAGAGAAATACTCTCACATACAATTAAAAGTAAGTGCCTGGCTGTTTTTTCAAAAGATGGTACAGGAATCTCTGTAGATTAATTATGCCAGGTGGCAATAATACAAAATTAGGACTTTTTGCCGAATATTGCAAAGTGATTTGTCTTCTTTTTTTATCATTGGATTTGTTTGTTACTTCAATGGTGGCCTTATGTTCTTCTTTTTGAACTTCCATTGGTGGTCTTTTCTTCCCCTCACTGTAAGTAGTGCTACTTCTAAATATGAGCCATGACTCCTAGAGCAGATGGGTGAGAAGAGAAATAATTTCCACCCTATAACTTGTTAGGAGAGCTCAGGGCCTTGCCAGTTGGCCAGGAGTTTCACTACTCAAATACAAAATACACAGATTCTCAAAGGTTGGTCCCCTATGTGGTTCTTATTTGAGTCTCTTGAAATCCGTATAGGGCCAAAAAATTATTTTCTGACTAATGAAAATTGCAAGTTATGGCCAACACCCTATTGGTAGTCTCCTGCTGTCATTCTGATCAAAACCTTGGCCAGAAAAAAAACCTGCTACCATTTCTGTCCAATATATCCAAAGAAATCAAGGCCACCAGTGGATATTTTGCCTTAATGAACATATTTTTTAACAGTTTCAGAAAAGAAATGCTTTGTAACAATACACAACTAGAGCTTTTCAAGAAATAGTAGAGCAAGGATGAGGAGGCATAAAAAATTCATTTAGTGTCTCAAATATGTAAAATTTATAGTGGCAGACTTGCCTCTCCCAGTTTGTGGATCAGAAGCTAAACCAACACAAATTATCTCTGATGGGACAACTTAATTTGATTTCATTTTATTCAATTCAATTGAACCAATATTTATTGAGGGTCTACTAAGTACAAAACTATTTGCAAGGCATTAAAAGAAATTAAAGATTAGTATATTCTCATGTGTGGAAGAGTATTCTTAAGGAGGCTTATGGAAATACTTGAATAAATTATTTAAATTGTTACTTGAATTATTCAAATAAATAATTAGAATACAAGGCAGTACTATAGAAGTGCCCCGTGTGTGTGTGTGTGTGTGTGTGTGTGTGTGTATAAAATCTTTTAAAAAGTGTCAGTATATTTTATAAGTTCCAATTTAGGTAGCTATATCTCCATTTTTCACCAAAACAATACAAAAAACCCTAAGTCCCTGCAATTAAATTACAAATAGCTTTTGATTATCTAGGGTCTGATTAAGAGAGTGCCTATATAATTTATCATCCAAACAAGGACACTTTGAGAGTGAAAAGTGATGCTATTAATAATTATGCCAAGTCAGGAGGAATAAACCAGGATTATCCCAGGCAAACAGGGACATATGGTCACCCTATTGATTACCTAATTTCAGTGTGACCAAGACAATATTGTTCCACTTTTTCTGCTTCTTCCTGCTACCTGCCTTTAGTATTCCATGAAAGTCTAGCCAGGAGTAAATTGAGGCTGTGGCCCTTAGATCCATCAGTTTTACACAAAATAAAGACTGGATAGGAGGTCATGTAATGAATACTGTGCCAGGTGCCCGTGATACAAAGGCATGAACAAGTACATTTCTGTCCATGTTTTGCGTCAACAATACCGAAAAATTACATATATTCATAAAATGTTGAAATATTTTAAAAATAATTTTTAAATATTTTGTATTATTTTGAAGTACTTTGAAATTGCTATAAAATAAATGTTCTACAAATGAATGTTTTTAAAACATTGAGGCATATCTATGGTAATTAGGAGAAAAAGGAGTAGTGAAATAATTCTTCTGTAAATGCCTTTAATTCAATTTTCTCCACTAGGAGTTATGATCAGTTCATCTAGAATGGCCCTTCCTACTTCCTGTCTCCTTCCCACTTCTCCTTTTAGTCTTTTCCTCCAATTCTAGCATAAAATATTATTGATTGAGGAAGGACATAAGCCATGCACTCGAGATTACAAGGGTGCGGCAAAGGTTTGTGGCAGGAAGGGTGCGTGGGTGGCTCAGTTAAGCGTCTGACTCTTAATCTTGGCTCAGGTCTTGATCTCAGGGTCTTAAGTTCAAGGCCTGTGTTGGGCTCTGCACTGGGCATGAAGCCTACTAAAAAAAAAAAAAAGGAAAGAAAGAGAAAAAGGTCTGTGGCAGAGGGAGCAGTCCAGTGTTTCTGTGTCCAATCTCAAATCCAGGTTTAAATGGTAAAAATATATACAACAAGGTAGGTCAAATTGAAATCAGACACAAGATCAGTTCTTTAGGAAACCCTTAAGGAAGAGTTCGTAAAATTGTACCTATAATGAGAAGGAAACTATTCTGTCAAAACCAGAAAAAGCAGAAGGGCAGAGCTCCAGGGAGGCAGCAAGTAGGGAGCATAGGCAGAGCGTGGATGGCAAGCTCAAGTGCCTCCAGGAACGGGCCAGTGACACGGGCACAAGACGGTCAGGAACACATCATGGAATGGTATGGACTGCGGCAAGCTGAGGAGTTAGGGTCTAGCTAGCAGCGGCAAGGGCTACTCGGCAACAGCCAATCATGTGAAACTGTGGATCCAGGGCAGCCAGTCCTGCCAACTTTAAGGAAAAGCTAGAAAACCAAAAATTTTACAACATGTTTTTATATAATGTGGCAATGAAATCAAATGGGAGCTCTGTGAACCGAACCTGGTCCTCAAGCTTGCCAGTCTGGGACTTCTGCGAGAAGAGCTTTTACTGGCACACGGCTGCAGAAAAACAGGGCTTTCCCTCCCATCTACACGCATATTTGCTTTTGCCTAACAGCTGGTCCTTTCATAAAGGAAACCTCTTAAGAAGAATGTTTGTGTGGATGTGCGACTATGACATACAGGCTTTGAAATATTGTAAGTATATGAAATGCGTGTTCACTATGTATTTTTTAAAATGTATTCTATCATTTAAATGTGAAAAACTGTCATGCTAACAATTAAAATCAAGTTGAATAGTACTTAAATGTGAAGTTCCCTTCAGGGAGTCAACAGTTCTACAAATCTTTGTCTACTTTCCTTTCGGTTAACAGAGTCCATTTCTATTCATTTATTCATTCATTCATTCATTCAACAAACATTAAACACCCTAGATACCTGGCTCTATTCGAGGTGTTAGGGATACGACAAAAGAGACAAAACTCCCTGGCTTTGTAAAACTTACATTTTAGTGGGGAAGAGAAACAATAATTAAGCTTAAAAAGCAAGTTACACCACACATAGAGGGACGGATACAGTTTCACCAGACTGTAGGTGGGATTCAGGTTCAGAAGTTTCCGTTCAAATGTCTAAAACTAAAATATGATCTGACTGGTGTTTTGACACATTTTTAAATGTCAAAACATTAAAAGAATATTGTAGCAATCTCCGACATTCTTTAGAAGTGACATAAAATTTTTAGAGCACTGGAAGATAAATAAGGAAATGAATTATTAACTAGATGATTTAGGAGTAACAGTAGAAAGACTACAATCATGATATTGTTGTTATATTACAATACATCATTCAATCATTTTCTAAACTTGATAAAAATATTGCTTAAATTCAATCAGTATACAAAAGTATCAAGAAAAAAAATCATCCAGAAATAGGTATTGTTAGCATTCTATGAATTTCATCTGTTTATATAAAAGGATGGATAGATGGATGGATGCTTGGATGGATGCTTGGATGGATGGATGGATGGATGGATGGATGGATGGATGGATAGATGGATGGATGGAAGGAAAGACTCGCTTTTAATAATTCTAATCAAACTATACATACATAGCGACATGTGACTTGACCACATTGCATCTCAGTTTCCTCAACTGATACTGAAAATCCTGCTTACTCATAGTATTTTTATAGGTATTAAGGAAAGTAATCAATATATAGCACTTAGAACGATGTGTTGAACATACTAAATGCTCAATAAATGGTAGCTGCTTTTATTATCTGCTTCATTAGCTCCTTAGTGATGCTGGCTTGATCCTAAAACTACTAATTCTGCTATTTCCCTTTCTTTCTCATTCTGTGTTTCATCATCCTTTCTGAGCTATCTATTTTCTTATTGGGTTGTTTTAAAGTGGGAGATGCTCACGAAGAATTAGTCTCAGTTCCTTGCCGGACCGCACTCAGCACTCCTTTCTTCTTCGCACCTCTCCCCTTCACAGCGCCTTGTCCCAGCCGCACTGCCATCCCTTTTCACTTGACCCATGCTTAGCTCCTCATCCCTGTTTCCTATTTTCTCTGCTATGGAATAATGACTTCCCTTTGACGTGTCTTCTGCACCATACCCGTGTTATGTTCCTCTTCCTCACACCGGTACTGGAATGCTGAGTGTTCAGGGTTCTGTGCATTCTTTCACAGCCCAAGCAGGGTACGGAGGGAAGGGGAGAGGGGAGAGGGGCTCTGTGCAACCTGGCTGGGACGCCTGCTCTCTGTCTTCCTTCTCAGATTCCGGGAAATGATATGCCACACTTGGGCTCACTCTACTTCGTTGAGAGAAGGGAGAATCTCCTTCCTGCAGGAATGCTCTTTTACTTCAGATTATCTCCCCATTCAGTATGGAGCCGGGGGTCTTCACCACCATCTGATTCTGGCCCCATTTTTCAGCCCTCATTTTTCCAGGCTTCACCCACAGTCATTTCTCTTAATGCTTCTTCCTCCCCAGAGAATGGCAGCTCAATTAGCGCTATCCCTGTAAAATGCTAAATTATACCTTAACTCGTCACGGGTACCCATGCTTGCTTTTTAACAGACAGTGCCATCTTCTGTAAAGAAAATTCATGGAAGAAAAAGGATGGTTTGTCTTACTTGTCAGTGACAGGAAAGCAAACTTAGAAAGAAACCAAACGCCCAATAATAGGGAATAGTTAACAATGAAAGGAACATCCTCTCAATAGGGTATACAGAACTATTAAGAATTATATAGACAGCAAAACCTTTAATAACGTAATATAAATTATGTAAAATTTATTTACACATTTACTTATTTACTGATAGTGTGGAATAGTATATTAAAATATTTAGATTGTGGGATAATGGGAGATTTTTCTCTTCCATATTTCATATAATTGTCAAAATTCCTAGATTATATTACTTAGATAATCAGTAGGAAGGATCCATAAAACATTATTTAAAGAAAAAAAGTCATTTCGTCCAGTGTGGCATTTTCAAACACAAATTAGGACAGAAATATATAACTTGAAAAGAAGAACCCTCTCACGCCAAGCCTGAATCTCAATTAATTTTCCTTCAACACATACTCTTAAGCATTTATTTGTTACTAACCTAGGCATCATAACCCACCGAATATGAATGAGAAAAGCCCTTCGTATGACAAAAGTTTCAACTCTGTGAAACTGATGATGGCTTTAGTAAGAACTAACAGATCTCTGCCAATATAACCTCCTCTCCATTTGTCACGCAGCTAGCTATTTGTGCTTTCAGAGGACTGTTTTTACCCTGAGGGCCAATTCCATTTTAAAAAAGGAGGAGAAGAAAATATGCAGATGAATTTTACGATTTTCCTGCCTTTACCCACCTCCTGAAAATCAAGCCACGCGATGCCAATGCTCTACCTTTTAGGGGTAGACACAGATTGCCCCCACACGTATGAAAATCTCAGACTCTGCGTGGTCATGAAGAAAGCTCCTGCTTATCCAAAGAAAGGCATGAAATCAGGAGTTGACAGAGATTTTCATTCAGGAAAGAATTGTCACCATTTTTGCTGTGCTCCGGCCAGAACAACATATGGCAGCCCAGCTGACAAATATAATCTTTTCCTCTTTTTTCCCCATTCCACATGCACATTTCATTTGTGGAATATTAAAACTTCACACAAAGTGCCTGTTAACCCCTTGGCACCACAGCATCCCTCGTGGGGAACGCGCGGTTTCCCCGAACCTTCCATCCAGCTGTGAGAGGGTTAAGACCAGGGAGGAGAGCCAGCGGTCAGAGGCCTCCTGACTCCCCTGCTCACACCAGGAAGGGGTGGCTTTCAGCGTGTGCAGGCGGGGATGTCTTTACATTAGGAAACTTATAGCTTCGTGGCTCCAGCATAAACTGCCTCGTTGCCCTGCATCCCAAGCTTTTCCGTTTCCCAAACCAAAGGTATTTCAGACACAGCCGTCCTTACATGTTGCCGTCCACGGGGACTGAGGCGGGCCCACGGCCCAGCCACGAGCGCGCTGCTGGCGAGGCCCTGGAGGAGCAAAGTCTGCCCCTGGGGTGTAAACAGAAAAAGCGACTTTGTCTGGCTCACTACCTCCCCAGATGCAAGCACGGGGTTCCGGTTTAGAGATCTTTGTTGGAGAGGCAGGGTAGGTGGGCTGCTCACACTGACTCCGGTTAGCTGCAGAACCCCCCAGCAGCACACACACTTCCATCAAAATGTTTCCACGTATGCCTCAAGGTACGATTTCTCTTTCCACTCACTCCGTCATATTTTGTTTTTTCACTTAGGAAAATTGCCTAGCATAAAATAAGGCACTCACTTATTTGTTGATAAATTTCAACTATACAAAAATGCAGAAAACAATACGTGACCTATATCCATGGGTTCGCCAATAAATCCATTACATTGGCATCAAATGACTCTCTCCTTTGAAAAAAATAAGATACAATGTTTCAGGAACATCCGACCCCACTCTGCTTCCCTCCTTGACCAGGGTAACAACTACTCTGAAACATACGAGTAGTTTGCTTCTTCACTATTTTCCGTGAGTAGTATCATACTATATATAACGTTTACGTGTATTTTGCCCTTAACATTGTGTCTCTTTGTGCCATTTATTCATGCTGATACCTGCAGATCTAGGTCATAATTTTAGTTGCTCTATATTTTCCCATAATCTCAATAAACTAAACGTTATACATTCCCTACTATGAGACAGATAAGCTATGTGTTTGCTACTACCAACAAGCCTGCTTTGGCCATCCTCAGCCACGTCTCGTACGGACGGATGCCATATATTCTCTAGGGTAGACACCAGGAAATACAACTACTGAGTCGTAAACTTAGCATCTTCAGTTTTACTAGACTGAAAAATTATTTTCCAAAGCAATTACATCAGTTCTTGTACTCATCACAAATTGTAAATTTCCTGTTTCCCCTCATTCTTGCCAAAGTCTGGTGCTATCAAACTTCTTCATTCTTGCCAAACTGGTAGGTAGGTGGTAGCTTATTGTCGAATTAGCTTTCAGCTCCCTACTTTGTAGTGGTGCAGAGCAGCTCTTCTTATACTTACTGGATATTTGTTTTATCTTTTTTGTAAATTATCTTTGTTTATTTTTCTTTTTTAAAATATTTTATTCATTTCTGAGAGAGAGAGAGAGAGAGAGACAGAGTGAGCAGGGGAGGGTCAGAGAGAGAGGGAGACACAGAATCGGAAGCAGGCTCCAGGCTCTGAGCTGTCAGCACACAGCCCGACGCGGGGCTCGAACCCAAGAACCGCGAGATCATGATCTGAGCCGAAGTCGGATGCTCAGCAGACTGAGCCACCTAGGCGCCCCTTTTGTTTATTTTCTTCCAGATTGTTTGACTTTTTCTTACTGATTTGTAGAAGTTCTTTAAAAATAAAATCATTATCACCATTTTCTCCAAGCTAGTCAATAGCTTTTCTTTTTACTTCATTTTTGTATCATTTTTGCTATATGTAAAGTTTATTATTATCATTATTGAATAATAATAGTCAAATTTTCCCATGCCTTATAGTTCATACTTCTTTTGCCTTATTTTTTTCCCTACCACAATGCCAAAAAAATATACTAACCTATTTCTTATACAGTTGGCTTGGCTATAGCATTTCTTTTAAAAATGCAAATTGTTTCAAGACCATTGGTATCGTTAGAAAAATATGAGTGTAACACAAAACTCCAATATGTGTATGGCAATTTTGTCAGCAAAAACACTAGGTGAATGCAGAGAAAGACATGCAGTTTAATCAAGCTGTGTTGGGATACACAAAATACACACACACACACACACACACACACACACACACACACGTGCGCACTCACCTCAAACATCTACCAGCCACCTCAGTTCACAGGTATGCTACCTGCCACACCTATCCATGTTTGGTGTTACACCTTTCCATGAAATTTCAGATAAGCCACTTCACAGTAACTCTTCTGATGTCCATTCCACAAGCAACCTTTCCATTTATTTCAAGGTAAAGTGCCATATTTATTGTAGTATTGATATATTTTGTAACTATTTAACATAGGAAAAAGTGTGCTCACAGTTTTTTCCTTTTTTTTTTTTTTTTGGTCAGTTTTTGAGTGTTGCCTTTCCATCCTTATCTCTCTAAGTCCTATACTTTTTAATTGTGAGATTTTGCATGGGGGGGGGTGGTTTTTAGGAGCACATACGCTGTGGTATAACAGAATTGATTTATGAGATCTGTAGTCTTGCACATTAAAGTCTTTAGTCCATTAATTTCCTTTAATGAAAATTGTACTATTGAGATTCATTTTTTCCCATAAGGAAAACCACATAGTGTCCATGTTAATTATTACATATTTCTTTTACTTTTCTTGCCTCATGTCACTAGCTAGGACCTCCTAAAATTTTGAATTAAGATTAAAATCAATGATATCAGTGAATTTGAATGTTTCTCAAGTTTCATGATTTAAAATATTTTCTGGAGGTTTTCTGAGGATATATTTTCTCAGGATAATGAGAAATCATCGTTTACTAAACAAGATTATCATGAATCATTGTTGAATTTTATCAGATACTCTTTCTACATCTACTGAGATGATCATGTGGTTTTGTCCTTTATTTTCTTAATCTAGTGACTTAAAATAATGGATTTGTTTAATGTTAAACTATCCTTGTTTTCTTTCGATAAAATAGTAACTCTGAAATAGATACATGTGATATATATATACATATATGTTTGTATATGTGTATTACACATATATTTTTTCCACAGTTTCATTTTGATATATTTTACAAACAATAAAATTCACTCATTTTAATTGTACAGGTTGAGGAGTTTGGAGATATGTGCATAGTTGTGTGACCACCAATTTAATTAAAGCATTCCAAATCCCCAAATCTGTATCTTCTGCAATGTTACTAGGAGGTGTCTAGCTCTGTATTTTTAAAACTTTATCCTACATGAAGTTCACTGAGCTTCTGGAAACTATACATTAATGTTCTTGACAAAACTTGGGAAATTTTCAGCTATTATTTCATCATATAATTCTTCTACACAATTTTCTCTTCTCCTGGATCCCTAATAACATATGTGGTGGAATTATTAATATTGCCTCACAGTTCTTGAATATGCTCATTTTTGTTTACATTTTTTTCTTTTTGTCTTTTTCTTTCTTTTTCTTTTCTTTTCTTTTTTTTTTTTTGCATTGGATAATTTCTTTTAAACTACCTTCAGGTTCATTGATTCTTTTCTGTGATATTTCAAATATATTTTTAGTCCATTTGGTGTGTTTTTCATGTCAGATATTAGAGTTTTCATCTCTAAAATTTCAAATTGGTTCTTTTCAGTTTCTATTTTGCTGTTTTAATTCCTATTTATTCTCTTATTTTATCATATTTTGTTTTAATTACTTGCATGTATATCACTCTACATCTTAAATGTAAGATTTGTTTTGAACGTTTCATCTGCTAAATCCAATATCTGGACCCACAAATTTGGACCACTCAAATTATTAATTATAAATTTTTCCCATCAGGAAGGCTCATAATTTCCTATTTCTTTGAATGTCTACTAAGCTGGTCAAACTTGAAAGTGTACATAATATACTGGAGAGACTATGGGTTCTGTTTTGCTTTTCTGACAACTGTCAATTAAATTCCTGGATTCTAAGTGAAGACTATGTCCCTCTTTTATATACAGTCATTGATGCTTTTGCTAAGGTTTTTTCCTCCAGTTCCTGATGCTTAGCTTTGCCCCATAGCCTACCTTCTTCTTGAGTAATGTGGTGATCATCCAAGGATTTGGGGATATACTCAGCCTCAGCTTTGTGCTCGTAGGGAAGTCAATTTGTCAAAGTCTAAACTCACACCCTTATCATGAGCAGCTTGCCTTTCAAAGATAGACCTCTATCTTTGTGTGCTTTTTCTCTGGGCTCTTGGGAAGCTTCTTGTTTACATCCTTAGCAGTCAACTAGATATTTGGGAGAGGGCTTTTTTCTTTTTTCTAGGTCTTTGATCTATATTTTAGATATGTGATAAATTCTAAGCTGACAGGAATTTTTACAGTATTTTGAAGATGATATTCCATTGTTTTCTGCATTATCTTGTTACTAATTAGAAATCTACTCTCAGTTTAACTTTTGTTTTTAGAAAATCTATCTTTCCTCTCTGGCTACTTTTATAATCCTCTCTTTGTCTTTGGGGTTCTGCAGATTCACTATGATATATTTATGTGGTAGTATTTTATTTATCTTGCTTGGAATATGTTGTTTCTTGAATTTGTATTTCATGTCTATAAATCAGCTCTAGAAAATTCTCAGCAATTGTCTTTTTGATTATTGTCTCTTCCCTTTTAGTCTCATTTTTGGAACTATTACTAAATGTATGCTGATCTTTCTAATTCTATTCTCCATATTTTCTTTTACATTTGTATCTACTTATATTTCCAAACCATATTCTGGATAACTAAATTATTTCTTTGATTTCTATTTCAGATATGTCTTTTAGTTCACTAACTTTTTCTTAAATTTTCCTTAGTTATTCTAATAATTTATCAATGGATTAACTGATTACTTTTGTTTTTCTGGTGACTTTGGTCATGCCAATCATGCCCCGCAACACTACAGGCTCCATGAAGGTGAAGTCTCACAATTCTATCTCTATTATGTAGCACAGAGCTACCCAGTTTGCAGATGCTAAGTGACTAATAAACCAGCAATTGAGTCTTAAACTCATTTTCATTTATAGAAATTCTATTTGATTTTCTTATCTGTATCATAGTATTTCATTCTTTTCTTATGTTCTTGATTCTTCTTTTCTTTCTTTACTAAATATGCAATCACCATTAGAATATTCTGCAAAGGCTGTAATCTTCCTGTTTATATATGTGTGTGCATGTGTGTTGGTCAACTTATGTTCAAGATGGCTTTTTTTTTTTAATGTTTATTTATTTTTGAGAGAGAGACAGAGTGTGAGCAGAGGAGAGGCAGAGAGAGAGAGTCAGAGCACAAAAAAAGAAGGGACAGAGAGAGAGAGAGAGAGAGAGGAAGACACAGAAATTGAAGCAGGCTCTAGGCTCATGTTTGAACTCACAAACCATGAGATCATGACCTGAGCTGAAGTCAGATGCTTAACCAACTGAACCACCCAGGCACCTCAGGCTTATTTTCTTCTATGTCTTTCAATTTAGGATTATGAGATCATCCACTTTGAAATGTTATCTTTGGAAATTCTGTGTGATATGGGTTGAGGAAATGTTTGAGAGTTTAGTGCTTATTTCTTCCTGGTACCAAATTTCATATTGATTTTCTGGCTTAAGAATTCATAAATAATGCTAACAGTATAACTATAAACTTCAATCCCTCATGAAGTTCAGTTCTGGGGTTTTCAGTTCTTATGAATTTATTATTATTATTATTAGTAGTAGTAGTAGTACTATTAGTACTAATACTTCCAGACTGAAAACTAGTTTTCTTTTGTTTCCTGATTGCAAGCATAAAACTTTCCATAAGGCAATGCACCCTTCTGGAAAAACTGGTTAAACTGGAAAAAAAACATATACTTTATGACTTGAGAAATTAGAAGCACATGGCACATTCTTCTGCTTGTCATCTTTGTGGGCACTTACTGTTTCTACTAAAATTCATCAGTGTACTATATTAGCCTGTGCCTAGACATGAGTTGCAGCAATGAAACAAACTTATGGAAGAAACACTTCTAACATTCTAAACATTTCTTAGCTAAACCTCCCATTTATTTTTAACTTGCATATATTTTCTAGGGTCTTGATATTATTCATTTTATAGATGTCTTAGTTGTTGAAATAAGCTAAAGAATTTATAAGATATTTCATGAAAAAGCTCATAAAATTTTGACATTGTGTGAAGCAAATCCTTTGGTTTAAAAAAAAGTCTTTGATTTAAAAAAAAAAAAAGCTGGAATGGTAAAATAAGAAGATATGTCATGTCTTGTTCAAGGCCAGCCATATTCCATATTTTTTATAACTAACAACACAAATTTAGTTAAAAACTAGATCCAATTTCAGCAAATTGGGCAGTTTCTTTATTTAAACAGATTTGATCTTACTGTTTATTAATTTTCTATGTGAAAGAAAAAAAGGAAAAGGAAAATTTAGTTTAAAACCAATGATTATAGGGGCACCTAGGTGTCTCAGTTGGTTAAGCATCCAACTCTTGGTTTTGGCTCAGGTCATGATCTCATCATAGTTTCATGGGTTTGAGCCCCAAATTAGGCTCTGCAATGACAGTGCAGAGCCTGCTTGGGATTCTCTCTCTTGCCCTCTCTCTCTGCCCCTCCCCAATTTGCACTGTCTCTGTCTCTCTCAAAAAATAAATAAACTTAAAAACATTGTTTAAAAAAACAATGATTATAATGATCACAAATCTATTTAAGTACCTTGAGTCCAGAATCAGTACTTCCCATCAGTATATTTATCAAGACTCTTAAGTAACAAAATCACTTTTGCTGGCATTCTTTACCCATTAAATACTTTGCCAGTGTTTGAATTCTGGGGTAACTGGGGCGTGCTGCACACAGAGAAGTCTACGTGGAGCCTGTCCTGCACCACCTTCAACACATACGTCCCACCACTCAGGGAATGTGTAGGTCCACACGCAGGATCACGAAGCATCTCTGTCTGCCTTCTGCCTCCAACAGTCTTGGTTTAGACCTGTTGTCCCAGGGTAATTAATTATTAGTGTCCCCCTTCACACTCAAAATTATCCCAATTTGGACAGTAGTTTGTATAGAAACCCACACATTCCATCTTAGAAACCATGTTCTAACATAGTTCCTGGTGAGAAAAAACTGTCTTGTAAGAAAGCTACCTATCAATGCTAGTCCTTCACAAAAACAGAAAGTCATCTGGGAGCTGATCCTCTTTAACTTATCTGCACAGATAAATGGCCTCTCTTGGTTGAACACAGTGAGAAGTCATCCAAAACCTTGGAGGAAAAGTAAAATGGGACTCTTTGTAGCTTGTCAAAGACTATCCCTCAGGCTTTTTTGTAGAGAGGACTGGATATCAAGATAGCAGGTAAGTTCATATAAAGATCAAGGGATGTTTCAAGGGAAAAGAGAGTAAAATTCTGACCTCTCCCTTTTTTAGAGTCAATCACACTGTAGTTCTCTGATGAGTTAGAATGTTTCTGGCTGACTTTGGCTGGCAAGAAAGGAAACGAAGGGCCCCAAAGAGGGACATTCCATAAAGGGGCAAGTAGTCTAAACTGGGGACCTAGAATCAAAGCCAAGTCCTATAATATAAGTGGAAAGGTAGATGCCACATACAGCAGCATGACCTTGGTATTTTGGGAATGATGGCAAATCAGGTAATATGTAAATTAAAACCTTTAACCACAGAGCCTGAAAAGGTAGTAGATAAAGATGGACTAAGCTTCATCAGCTTTCAGCTTTCAGCAGCCTGAAATCAAAAGCCATCTAGAACTGGAAGGCACTGAAGGGCTGATGAGAATTCCCAGTTCTCTCCTTGCCCAGCATTTGGAAGTGCAAGTCACTCTTAAGACTAAATAAATGCCTAGAGGCCTTGGGTAATTTAGAGTCACAGAAAACCACAAGAGGCAGTGAATGGACTCCCTGCTAATATAAACAGAGAAAGGGATTTAATGATTAATTGGGAAAATAAAAGGGATATGATAGTACTCTTGCCAAGAAAAAAAGATATCACTCCAAACCAACATAGTTCATATATGACACAGTCAGGGCATTTTCTAATGTTTAAAGAATAGTCAGTTCATTGTGAGGAATGGTGGAAACCTCTCATCCATGGTACCTGGAGCCGAAAAGACACTGCCCTAACCAGCCTCCTTAATGCCTAGCTCTCCCTATCAAAGTCCATGAATAATGTGACTCAGAAGCAGCCATATGGACAGAGATAGGCATTTATAGAGACATTTTCAACTCTTGACAAGAAATCTGCTTGTGAAAGAAAATAAGCAAGCAAGGGCTAATTAGTAAGTGTAACACTGGCTCCTTCATTAAAATCTCCCTTTAGATTCAATCTATTCCAGGGGATGACATTTAATAATACTGAGTTATAGTTATGAATGAGTTTCCCCAAATGTCTTCATCTTTGATTAAGATAAGCATTGCCCATAGAGAAACAACCTTCCCAAGTTAAGTCATCTATAAATGGAGCTTTAGCAAATCTTCTCTCTTATGGAGCTCAGATATCGTGGAACTATTGCCTAACACAAAGTATTCTGAGTATACGCTTTTCAAAATGCTACCAAGCCAGACCAGGTATCCAACACCATTGCTACACACTTCACCGGTAAGAATATGCATACATACACAGACTGGCACGTATACATGTGCAAATAGCAACAAAAACATCCCTTCCCTTAGACAGCTACAACAGGATGACAAAAACGTAAGTCCTTATTGTACCCTCAAGGTAAGACTGACATTTCCCATGACATCTTCTGAAACCATGATGGCCGATCTGGCCTTGCTTCCACTGAAACGTTTTGTTGAGGGTGGGTAACAAAGGAAGAAAAGAAATAGTAACAAAGCTCTGGGTTAAAATAATTGCCTTTTTTTCTGGGATTGGTTGCTTTTGAAAAATAACATTAATGCCCAGATGTTTTTTCTATACCTCTACTGTACTTCATTTCCACTGCTGTTCCTGGTGAGCCACCTGCCCGAGGAACTATGGAATTTCTGAGACTGTATTTGCTATTTGCAATGTGTCCAAGGGAATTCTGCCTTCTGATTTTCTGACACATCCAAGACTAGCCAGGCTTTATTCTTTTGGGCTAAAATGTGTCATTGAGGATATAAGTTTCTTTTGCTGGGATTATAGTTAGCTGTTAATGTGTCTAATTAATGAGATCTTTAGGATCAAAATCTGTCTTATTAGTTATTATATCTCAAAATAAACATCTGTGGAACTCAAACTGCACTATTATTACCATGATCTTCTAACTAGTCTTCAGTTATAAGTGACAGAAAGCCTAACCTAAATGGCTTATGCAAAGAGGCAATTTATTGGTTCATAAAATTGATAAGTCTGGTAATAGGATTAGCTTCAAGCATGGCTGAATTCAGGAGCTCAAATGAGTCATCAGAACTTGATCTTAGTTTAGTCTCTTTTCCTTTGTGTTTTGGCCACTATTGTCTGGCAAATTCTAACCTTTTGGATGCAAGATGGCTCCTGAATCTGCCTTCTCAAATTCAATTACAGCAAAATAGAGGAAGCCTGTTTTCTAGGGTGCCATGAAAAGCCTTGAGACTTATTCTAATTGCATAAGTTTAGGACAAATGTTCGCCCCTGAATTATTCAGTACAGCCAGTGAGGAGCACGTCCATCACTGGTGCCAGGGCAACACTCTGTACAGAGGTCAGCTTATGAGTCAGCAACGTGGTACCATTTTCCTTCTTTTATGGTCTCTCCCTTACCACATATTTGGAAACTCCGGAGCTACATTGCCTGCAAGGCTCCAGGTTAGGTCCTGGCAGTGAGAGAACTAGCCTGAGATTTGAAAGCCAAAGGAAATACAAAAGCCATTATTTCTCCTGGGGCAGCAACAGGTGGGCGTGTGAGCTTTGGCAGTGGGTGGTTGTGAGGTTCTGATGGCAGCTGCCAGGCAGCTTCCTGCAAATCATTAAACTCTGACACTGCAGCTAGCTGAGATCATTGCCAGAATTTCTGTGACTGTGGCATTTTTTTGATTTCTTGCCCACAAGTGACAGTTTCCCCTGACATTCACTTCCCCCTTCTTTCACTGGTTTCATAAACCTCTAATTCCTGTATTAAATCCTTCCTGCTTGAAGTTCCTAGACTGGTTTCCAATTTCTGATACATCCATTCAGATGAGCTGAGAGTGGAGGCTTGGTACATCTGCAAACCAAATCCTGACTTGTGGACAGGGGGGAACATGAGTGGCAAGGAAATGGAAACAAAAGTGTAGTCCATTTCCCTTCAGTAGCACCATCCTAAGATTCGAGAAATCATAGGGATTGCTCTTTCAAAACACCTCAACTGCATGGATTAAAAAACGATAGTAGTTTCCACCGGTTACCAGACTTGAAAGGGAGATCTCAGCCTGCTTTCCCTGGCCTTCCATAGTCACGTCACACTTCTCTTTCCTACCTTGGCATTCACACCCTTCCGCACGTCCTACAGAAGACATTAAAGAGACTAGATTCTACTCTCGGAACATAACCCGAGTCTCCCTGCTGCCTTCCTTCCTAGCATTCCTCCCATCTAGCCTCTCGGTTTAAGATTCCCATAAACCCCGTATCTTGTCTTCACACGTCCCTCAAACCGCAAATTACCCTTTCAAATCCTCCTCCTTGTCTCCTTCCTCCTCTTTCTACTCGTCACCAGCACGATGAACACTTTCAAGAGCACTGACCACGTGCCAGACAGCGTAGTGGCTCTTCACATCCCATAAACTGAGTTACTCCCGGGTGGTAGCCCCAGCCTTTATGTGAGGAACCTGAGGGTTGGAGAGGTCGCATCCTTGCTGCGAAGTCTGGAGACAAGAGGCAAGACTGCTAGCCAAACGCAGGGCCATAACTCCTGGTCGAGAAATTCCCATCTTCCCGGAAGGGCCTTGGAGAACTTACGTTCTACCTTAAATATGAAAAAAAAAAAAAAAAAACAAACGAATCAGCTCATTTTCCAAGGTGTTTTGCCCAAGTAGAGTGATGAGAGGCTCTCAAGCTGCAAGGCCGGGGTGCTGGCCACCTGCCACTCTAACCTTGCTGTCACTAAGGAGCTTCCTCTTTCGAGACTTTTCAGCCTGCTTTCTATGGCCCAGGCACCATCTCCTCTGCACCCAGGCCTCCTCTCCCTCCATCTCCATTGTCCTGGCACCCAACAACACTTTCTTCAGATACCTCACCTGTGCCTGACACGTGCATTTTTTATCTCAAATGTATGGAATCGCAGTTTATTATTAACTATTTAGCAGACAGCATATCTGAGCTAAACACTGTCGGGTGAATTTGCTGTTTTGATATTTGTCCAAGGACATCCTTTCAACGTAGATATCATGTCAGATACTTGGCTGCGGCCTCGTTAGATCTAAAAATCCAAAGCTAGTTTTAAGAACACGTCAGCACTACGTTAAGTCTATCAGGTTCACTCTTGTACTATAATTGCTGCCTCGTGGCTTTAAAATGAATGATATCACTGAGTGCAGTTAATGCAGTACAGTGTTCTTCCTACAGACTAGGGCAACTGAAATCTATTTGACACTTCTGCCTGGGCCTGTGACTTCCCCACGAGAAGTGTATTTTCCAGCCTGCGTTAGTAAATTAGCACCTGAGCAGAAGTGATGTGTGCAACATCTGTATCGCTTACTTAAGAAGGGATCCTTTGCCCTGCATTTATTTTCTTTATCTTTTCTGAGCTGAAACACAGATGTACCCCCTGCAACCTAGATGAGGGCACGCTATTTATCCGCCCAGGAGAGCTCACTTTGGGGCGTCTATATGATCCCATAAGACGGAAAAATAAGCCTCTATTTTCCTGCAGCCACTTTAATTTCAATCTTCTTTGTTTAGAGATTTGTTGAGAGACTAGGCATCACCTTAACAAACAGTAATCTACATGGGCTCCAAACAAAGCAGAGAATCGTGTCCCCTCAAACTGAAGCCCACTGTAATCTCATATAGCATACGGCTGACCCTCATTTTCTTGCAGACTCTGTATGTGAAAATGTATCTGTTCACTGAAATTTGTATGTAACCACAAAACCAACACTCTGGTTCTCTGATAACCATTCAAAGACATAAGCAGCGCGGAGCAGAATCTGGGTTGCCCAACTTGCACGCTTCCCACTGAGGCTGAACAAGGGATGCTCTGCCTTCTCGTTTCTGCTCTCAACTACAAACAAGGGCCCTTTTCGTGGTGTACTGAGTGCCACTTTTTTCACCTTTTGTGGTTTTTAGTGGAATTCCACTGTTTAAATTTGAAATTACAATTCCACTGCCTACAAACACAGTGTGGCAGTGCTTTCTAGTGCTTCTTCGCACAGAAAGGTCGGATGTACCTCACAGAGACAATGCTCCTGCTGGATTGGCTTCCTGTAGACGTGGGTCCTGAGTTCAATGTCAATGAATCAACAACATGTATTAAAGACACATGTCTTTGAACAGAAACACACAAAAACAAAGTTGTGAATGATTAGCTGAGCAAAAGTTGTAACCAGAGAAGTAAGGGAACCTAACCCTCTATTTCCCCTAACAGTAATGGTTCAACATTCAGTAATTCAGCATTCATGGCTGCTGAGAACCTAACTACCATGAAAAACGAGACCTGAGTATGTTTAACAGCCTTGCCCCTGTATCTGTCGTTATCATGAGAGTCCATCTGCAGTGATACTTGCAGGTAAGTGAAAACAAAACCAAAACAAAAACTCTACTAGCTTTACTTCTACTAGGAGCAAAGGGGAGGGATACTAATTAATAGTAAATTTTAAACAAATTGTCTGCCTGCACTATAGACTTTTTTGAGCAGTAATATTGAGAATATAAATCAGGCACACTCATCCTGCCCCCTCTAACATATCCATGATAGACAAATATAATGGAGAAGAAACACCAAGAGACACCCAGCTCAGTCCTTTCTTAACTCAGAGGAGGAAACCAATGCCCAGGGGCCCAGGACCACACAACTGACCAGCTGGTACTAATGGAGAGCAAAAACCCAGGTCTCCCAGCTCCCAGATCAGGTCTGCACAAGGCTTGCTAGCTATTGTCACGGGAAGAGAATGCATTCTTTTGGTGCAATGAAAGGAAGTAGACAAACTAAGCACTGGAAAGGGAGAAAGCTGGATGCAGAGCCAGGACCATTTGATTCTAAGTTCCTACATTCCTGACTTGGGGCTTATGTTCCTGACAGTCAAGCTCTCACCTACTATTTGAAAGTAAGACAAGAGGGGCGCCTGGGTGGCTTAGTCGGTTAAGCGTCTGACTTTCGCTTAGGTCATGATCTCGCAGTTCATGGGTTCAAGCCCCTCGTCGGGCTCTGTGCTGACTGCCAGCTCAGAGCCTGGAGCCTGTTTCAGAATATGAAACACACTCTCTCTCTGACCCTCCCCTGCTCACGCTGTCTCTCTCTCTCTCTCTCTCCTAGAAATAAATTTAAAAAAACATTAAAAAAAAAAAAAGAAAGTAAGACAAGAAATAGTCCTGACCATGCAAGACCCTAAACTTGTGTTGTATCCCTGCATTTGACTGTATCTCAGTCAATGGGTTTATTTCTCCGTAGAACAAGAGAAATATTTATTTCTCTGTTTTGAATTGAGCCAGATGCCCAACCCTGAGCTCTTCTCGCCACCCTGTTCTCATCATATAATTTTGGCATTTTAAGTGGCCTAGTTTTAAGGACCCAAACCTCTTCTTCCAACACTATCACCTGCCCCATCATCATTAAGTACTTATCACATCTAAATAGTGATTTCTTGATTGTAAAACATTCTATGGCCTTTTTTAAAACATCTAAAGCACAGCTATTTGATATATAAATTTTTCCAAAATGACTCTGTCAGGATGTTTAAGGACACTCCTCCGGTGGAGAAAAAGACGTGTGTTCCTGAAGATCAACCCATAAGCCTCCTAACAGCATTACCTGCCATGGTAATTAATTACCTGTGGGTCAGGAGGCCTGCCTGAGAAGGTAAGTTCCCAGAGGCCAAGAACCCACACACTGAGACTGACTACACACAACTGATATCGTGCGGGGATATATTTTTTTTAGATATTAGCCTGCATTGTGACTTCAGCATTCTGAAACAATGTCTGTGCAATGCCAAAAACATCCAGATGGAAGTGGAGAACTCAGCCACCACCACATGCTTCATCTGCACCGATGTCTTATGGAAACAGCCAGCACGGATCTCTGGGGCCTGAACAGTTGCTGGGCAAGAAGCCAGAGGGGAGAAATATTGCCAATATATGTTTAAATTAAATTAATTAACATTTATATAACTCTCTACATTGTATAAGGAACTTCTATCAAATATAGTGTCTCATTTAATCAGAATAACCACCTTATAAATTAGCTATTATTATTTGCTGTATTTTACAGATAAAAAAAAATTCAAGCCTCAAAAAAAAAATGTAGATCACACACTTGCTAAAGAGTGGACCCATGACTCGAACCCTTCTCATGGAGTCTTTAATAATGACTGAGGTCTTCCTGTGTCTAACTTCTGACACCAATGAAACCGTATACTTGTACTGTAATTAATATCCTCTACCTAGCTATGCTGTCAGACATGGAAGGCAGACATAAATGTTTCATACTGCATTATACACCTGCATTTCATATATCTGGGTATCTGTCTATATACATATTGGTATCCATATTAATCTATATCTATTTATTATGTATATATGATATATACATACACACTTTATGTTCCTACAAAGTGGTGGGAAACCAAAAAGAAATGCAACAGAAATGGAAGAATAAATTGAATCTATTTGAAATTCAGTGGATTTTTTTTGTGAGGTCCTAATACAGCAAACATGGGCCCAGACAGGTTTCCCATACCTTTTTAGACTATCCACACCTAGCAAGGCATATGCTTCAGTGAAGACAGACAATAATAATCCAATATGTTTGCACAATTCACAAGTTGACAACGTGGGGCAAGTTGCCAATTTTTCATTCCTGAAAATTATTCTAAGTAATGGCCCTACTTTGATGGCATTATGCTCCAGAAAGAGAGTTCTGGGCTTATTCTTGTTTCTAGAACCATCTGAATCAACACAATTCTGTTTGCATTTTTTTCCACCAATACATTTTTACTCACCTCTCCGTCCTCAGCTTGGCCATATGTATCCATGAGAGTTTCTTGATTTTAGGGGCAAAAGAAAGAAATGTACAGAAATGCAGCACTGAATTTGGAATCACCAGTTTCTACAGACTGAAAAGAGAAAAGCCAAAGCTCCCGTCAGAAAATGAAGTTAGGTGATATCACATGAGAGACAAACACCACAGCCAGGTGCAGCGAGTCTCTGGAGCTCCTGGTGACCGGGAGATAAGAACAGACGGATGTGTGAAGGATGCAGCCATTTACACGTGTCCTAGGCAAATGCCACTTCCTGTAGCCTCATATCACGCTCGGATCTCATATTCAGGGCAGACAGCTTTTTCTAGATTGTTGGTCTCCACAAGTTATACTTCTACCCACCCACTGTGAGATGAGTTTTGATGCCAGTCAGATAGTCACACACTGATGCCAGTCACAACCCCTGCCTGGACTTCCAAATTTCACCTAGTCAACAGGTTCAGGGAAAAAAAAGGCAGCAAGATTGTAAGTTACATCTAAGCAGACAGATTTGGGGATTATTATGCCCTTCCTATGCTGCAAACTATATAACTCAACAAGAACATATGATTCATGGGGCGCCTGGGTGGCTTAGTTGGTTAAGCGTCCGACTTTCGCTTGGGTCATGATCTCGCAGTTCGTGGGTTCGAGCCCCGCATCGGGCTCTGTGCTGACTGCCAGCTCAGAGCCTGGAGCCTGTTTCAGTCTGTGACTCCCTCTCTCTCTGACCTTCCCCTGTTCATGCTGTGTCTCTCTCTCTCTCTCTCTCTCCTAGAAATTAAAAAAAAAAAAAATTAAAAAAAAAAAAGAACATATGATTCATGCCCTATTTACACAAGCATTATATTTTCAGTATTCACCATAACATGGATTATGCGTATTAGGATTTCATACTTTTATATAATCCTGCACATGAAATAGGGGCCGTAGATCCCTCGTGGAGTTACATCTACAAAAGATTTCAATGGTACACACTATGATCATCTTTGTACACTGTAAAACACAGTGTTTTACATCAGACGTCAGCAAACTATGGCCAACGAGCCAAAGACAGTCTGCAGTTCGTTTTTCTGTGGCTCAGGAGCTAAGAATGGATTTTATAGTTTTAAATAATTGTTTTTAACAATTCAAAAGAACAAAACAAAAAAGTAAACAAAATCAAATAAAACCATGCAACAGAAAGACAATGTCTGGCCTGTAAAGCCAAAAATATTTACTCTCTGGTCCTCTACAGAAAAAGTTTGGCAACCTATTTCAAATGAAGTTGCAAATAAAACGATTTCATTTATTTACCACCTTCATTTATTTTTTACTGGATTTGACTTATTTGTCTTGTTTGTTTATTTGATTGAATGAAATATAATAATACCACAAAGCCGAGCTTTGATCTCTTGCTTTTGACCGTGGCCGTGTGAGGGGACTCTGAAGTAGCCCTCCAACATGGCAGACGGAATGCTATTATCAATTCGTGAAGCCTCCATAGACGTAGGAGGGTGAAATGGGGGTATTAGCCTCACAAATTGCCCTCCCTGCCTTCACAGAGATTGTTAAAGTGTAGTTATATTTATATACGCAATTAAATATGCAGGGGTAAGAAACAAATGCGTTTAACAATGTAAGACTACATGAGCAAAAGCCAGCCCTAAGTCACTGCGTGACTGAGATTAGCTTTGCAGGGCTGCATACATTAAAGGCTGGCACCCAGAAAACTCAGGTCATTTTTTTCAGCTGGGCATCTCCACAAGCGTGGGTTGCAGCTTAGGTGCTCTAGAACCCCAGAGACTCTGCACCTGAGCTTTACAGTCAAGCGCTTAGATCATTTTAGCAAATAATCATAAATACTGGAGTAGTGTTATAATAGCCAAGAAAGGCCTGGCTGGCTGCTTCCTTATAGCAGATCACACATTTTCGTGTGCCAAGTCTCTTCCTCCACCTATGGAGGAAGGGAAACCAAACTCCAAAGAGGAAGGGCGCTTCTAGAGTGTGTAGTCACAGGTGGAGGCCAGTAAGTAAATCCGCTTTCGCTACGACAAACACATAAGCCAGAAGCACAACCTCACTGTCATACTTCAGTTGCAAAAGCACAACATGGTATATTTCTGTGGCATTGCTTCAAAATGTATTACCTCATCAATTCATTTCTGAAAAAGTCAAAATAGTGGAGGCAGTCTATTTTGCCAACATTTTGAATCAAAGCTGTTTTGAGTTCTTCAGGCACCAGAAAGCAGCCTTACTTAATGAGCTGCATCCTCGCCCAGCATTGGTGCAGCTTTTGGGTTCTGAACTGAACATAACACATAACCCATCTATTCATTTCTTCATTCATTTACCAAACACTAATTAAGAATGGGCTAGCTGTCAGATACTCTCCTCAGCTCTGGAGACACAAAAACAATGAGGACACAGCCCCTGGACTCAAAATCTAGGAGGAGAGGTAGATGAATAAGCAAGCCATTAAGGGGGAGGCTGAGTGTTGTGATGGGAAGAGCTTAAGTTTCTGTAAGAACACACGGAAGGGAGGAGCACTTAGCCCAGACCCAAGGGGACAGGCAGCCAGGACAGGCTTTCCGGAGGAATGGAGATGTCTGCTGAACCCCGAGAGCCGAGAAATGGAACAGCAGGGCTTGTACCGGTACCACGTGTTCTGGGCACGAAACGCACGGGACACCCCAGGTCTCTGGAGAGCAACGGGAGTCACAGGGGGACATGACTCAGGGCAGAACCCCTGTGGAGTAGGAGCTGGTCCCGTCTTGATGGCCCACCCAACTCACGGCACACTGTGTTCTCTCCTCGGGGAACCTATTCCTAGGGCTGGGGCAAAAAGACTGTAGCACAAAGATAGAAAACAGACTCTCCCGAGTTCTGGGGAGCGTATATGTTCCAAGGACCCGTCTCCTACATCAGTTTGCCAGGGGGTCCGTGACAAAGTATCACACACTTGGTGGCTTCAACGACAGGAATGTGTCGTCTCCCAGTTCTGAAGGCTGGAAGCCCAAAGCTGAGACGATGGCAGGCGTGGTCCCTTCGGGGGCTGTGAGGGAGAATCTGGCCCCTGCCTCTGGCCTCATTTCTGGTGTTTCCCAGCAATCCTCGGCATCTCTTACAGAGGGTCTCCTTTGTCTCCACATGACCTCCTCTCTGCACATGTCTCTTTCCCTTCACATGGCGTTCTTTTTATAAAGACACCAGTCCTCGCGGATCAGGGGCCCACCCTACTCCACTACACCTCATTTTAACTCGTCACATCGACAATGACCCTGTTTCCAAATAAGATCACAATCTGAGGTAATGGAGGTGAGAACATCCATACGTGAATGGAGGGTGGGGTAAAATTCGACTCCTGACACCCTCATTTAGGAGAGGAAGGGAACCTCCCTTCTGCTTGTCTGCACAAAGCACAGCGACAGTGACAGTCCAATGCCTACAAGTGGGGTCCAGCCCCCGAAGCCTGGACCTCACGGCTTCAGGCAACTATAGGGAAGCGGCCGGGACAAGGCGGGAAGTCTCCGTCTTTCAGCTTCCAGCCCCTAAGTAACCCTGCCTCCACCTCGGCACTGCTCCTGCCCTAGTCATCAGGTCGCAAAAACGCCATCACCAGGCCCCCGGGGGGCGAGTGGCTTCTCGGTGTAACCCGTACGCAGCACGGAGGGCAGGGAGCCCCCCTCAACCAGGCGGAGCCGGCCCAGGCCGGGCCCTGGACGCGGAGCCTCCAGGCCTCGTGGGGGGGGGGGGGGGGGGGGGGGGGGGGGGAGGAGGGGCAAGAGCGAGGTCACCCCTCACCCCCGGTCCTGCTTGCGACGCGCGAGCCCACGGCCGAGTGTCCCGGGTGTCCCGGGCACAGCGTCGCCTGCCTGCGGCCGCCCTCCTGCCGGGGGGCGTAGGCTACTTACGTCTGCAGGCAGGTGCTCCCCTGGTTTTAGGGAAACAGAGACAGAGCACGAGCGGGGGAGGGGCAGAGAGAGGGGCACACAACCCAGACTGCAGGCTGTGTCAGCACAGAGCCCGAGGCGGGGTTCAGAACCACACACCGCGGGGTCGGGCCGGAGCCGACTGGGCCACCCAAGTGCCCTGCAACGACCCCACTTTAATTTAATCGACTTCTTAAGGTCTTACCTCCAAAAACAGTCACGTTCTGAGATACTGGGAGTTAGGAACGCGGAGGGGGACACAGTCCAACCTGTAACACCCCAGGGCCTTTCTCCCGCGAGTTCCCGCCGCGTTCCCGGCCCTGCTGCGGCCGCATGACGCCCCCGACAAGAGCCGACCCGAGCAGGGCCACTGAGCTCCGGCGCCATCTCCTCGAGGTGTTTACTGTGACAGCTCTGCCATGGGGACAACACACTGGGCCAATTCAGGCTCGGGGGGGGGGGGGTGTGTGCAGAGTCTGAACTCCAGACGGGGGAAGAAACAGAGCAAGATCCCAGCTGAGCAAAAGGGAGAGGAGCAGGCAAGTGAGCCTCGGACTGGCTGGCTCGCTCGGGGGACGCATCTCCTGCTGCGGATACAGAGAAAAACTCTGGATGGACCAGGACCAGGATGGAGTCCAGATGAACTTCCTCCAGCTGTGCTTGAGTTTTGAAGCTGCCGGCATATGATTGATATTCCTTATTTTGAGGGNGACCCGAGCAGGGCCACTGAGCTCCGGCGCCATCTCCTCGAGGTGTTTACTGTGACAGCTCTGCCATGGGGACAACACACTGGGCCAATTCAGGCGGGGGGGGGGGGGGTGTGTGCAGAGTCTGAACTCCAGACGGGGGAAGAAACAGAGCAAGATCCCAGCTGAGCAAAAGGGAGAGGAGCAGGCAGAGAAGTGAGCCTCGGACTGGCGAGCTCGGGGGACAGCCGCATCTCCTGCTGCGGATACAGAGAAAAACTCTGGACCAGGACCAGGATGGAGTCCAGATGAACTTCCTCCAGCTGTGCTTGAGTTTTGAAGCTGCCGGCATATGATTGATATTCCTTATTTTGAGGGGGGATTGATTAAAACCAATCAACAAGTCAATATAAGCAATATGCGAAAACACCATGGTAAATCGGAAGAATCCTACCCTTTTTTTCTTCTCTGCCTGGGAATGCATGTTACCTGCAGTTGAAAAAAAGAAAGGAAGGAAGGAAGGAAGGGAGGAAGGAAGGAAGGAAGGGAGGGAGGGAGGGAGGGAGGGAGGGAGGGAGGGAGGAAGGAAGGAAGGAAGGAAACAACAAACAAAACAAAACCTCGAACATATGTTTTCTTTTTTCTCAGAGACTGTGGAAGTCATGAAGCGTTGAAGCAGAGCTGCAATGGTCCCTAAAACATGAGTACATGGAAAGCAAGCGCCCAGGGGAAAAGTCTACAATGGCCTCACAGTAGCAGACTGCATTCCTTCTCTCTGGGTCCTGGGTTGTGTGTAAGACAAATCTGACTTCAAATGCAATGGAAAGAAGAATGGTGAATCCATTAAATAAACCTACCAGGAATGTCCTGTCCACAGTTATATTCCTCAGTGCTCTTTTGAGACAACATTTCAAAGCAGAGAAATTTCAAGAGTCTCAGGTCATTTATCTCAGTTTTTCTAGGTCACCCCTTTACAGAGCAGTTTATCACCTGTTGGCCTTTCTCATGATAGGTTTTCAACCAGTTAAGATTCTACCCTTTGCTATTACATTGGAAGGAAGGATTTTTTTTTACTTCTTTATATTTTTCCCTTTTAATTAATTCATTAATTAATTTGAGAAAGAGAGAGAGCAGGGGAGGGCCAGAGAGAGCAAGTGAGAAAGAATCTTAAGCAGGCTCCATGCTCAGCCCATGTGGGGCCTGATCTCATGACCCTGATGAGATCATAACTTGAGCCGAAATCAAGAGTTGGATGATTAACTGACTGAGCCACCCAGATGCCCCAAAATATTTTTCCCTTTTAGATTAAGCTCCCTGTTCCTTTGGCTATATGTGTTATTCCACTCTAAACTTCAGTTTGTCTTTATCTTTCTGATAGCCACGATTCCCAAAACACTATAAGATTTCAGAGTCATTAGTTGCAAGCCCCTTGAGGGTAGAAATTAAGCTCCTGATTTTTGTTCTATTTTCCCACTGTGTCTGTGCAGTGCTCCTCACACAGGAGGCAGAAGACAAATGATGTTCCCTGACTCATTTTTTTTATTTGGGCTATTTCTCTCTCGGGCTATTTCTCTCCCAGGACAGTGGGAGTGTTCACGTATCTCGCAAGCAAAGACTAAGATTCGGGACCTCTCTTACCTTCTAAATAATAGTTAGTTACACCATATTCTTGTAATATTCCCCTGCTGACCTGAAGCCAATTTACTTCTCACCCCTGAGTTTCTCCATCGGCTCTGGAAAAATCCAGATATAAACGTAAACTCTTCTCTGACCCTAAATTTGCTTGATTGCCAATGGAAGAATTGGAAGTTGGTCAGAAAAAGCATCTTACCTGTGGCACGACTTCCTCCAGCAACTTAGAGATCCCTGGGCCAAGCCTTCCTTTTTAGAATTAACACTTTCTTGCCATGGGATGCCCCAGAAGGTCTCAACGGCAAAGCCACGCTGATAATAGCTGCAGGGTTAGCTGAGCAAATGCATACTTTATCTCCTTTGGGACAGAGGTAGGGGAAGGGGAAGAAGTCTGTGTGGATTAAAAATAAAAAAGGTGACTTTTTCTAATTATGTCTAAGTATCCCTTTTTTGTAAAACAGTTGAGCTGTTAACTTTTATGCTAAGGCACGTATGCACTTTGGAAAGGTAATTTGAAAGCGAGTTGAGCCATGACAAATAGGGACAGCTGGCCTAATTGAATCATTTGATCTAAGACAGCTCAACTTGGTTATCCTCACTGCAGCCCACACTGATATTAGCGAGTGAATCATTAGCCATGAAATCATGTCGACTTTCCCGACTGCAGCGTTCTTGACATGACAGCGATCGCAGTCTGCCTTTCATTATAGCCCCAGTAAGTTCTTTCGTCTGTCAGGAAAACAACAAAGCAGCTTGAAAAACTTTCAGGCTCGGCTTCAGAAAGTCATTTGCTCCAACATGCCACGGAGAGCATTTCAAAGAAAGATGGAGCGTGAGTTAGCTCCCGGAGCAGGCTGGGTGCACCTAAGCTAGTTCGGCCCGGCTGGACGCACTGAAGCTAGTTCGGCCCGGCTGGACGCACTGAAGCCTCTCCAGCATCCTTACCTGCAGGTAAAAGGCAAGAGCAGCTTTCCTGTGCAAGCACCAGCCTATGGTCACTTGGGAAAGTGCGCTCTACATGGAGTAATGATAAATACTTTAACCCACAGACATCCCTAATGGGGGTCTTCATGTAGAAAGGTCATTCCTGTCATCTTTGATTTACTTCTTGCAAAAGGAAGGAAAGGGGCAAGTCCCTCTTTTCACTGTATTTGTCAAAGGCCGTGAGGCATCTATGAAAGCTCAAATGGAGGGCCTAGTCCACGGAAATGTGGAACAAGTCGTGGGTCCTCACAGCATTCAAGCTTCATCTCTAACTTGTTCCCTCACAACTAGACTCCTTCTTCAGGTCCGCTTCTCAAAACTGCACCCGAGGGTGCAATGGCCTCAGTTCCCACCACAAGCAGAGACTGGGACAAAGACTGGTGAAAATCCAGAGGGGTGAGACAGAAGAGAGGAAGCCAACACGGGCTGCATCAGCCTTTGCTTCCAGCAACTCTGCTTGATCCTCTGGAGCCTTCTGAGGGGCTGTGAAAGGCATTTCAGAACTGCCTGCAAGGGGAAGAAAGGAGGAAGCACTTACTCACTTGCTCTTGCTCCCTGTTGCAAAGACGGCCCCACAGGAATTAACTCCTTGCACTTCCGGGTTACACACGTGTGAGTTATGGGCACTTTCCTTGCCTGTCCCCCAGAAGCATCAACAACGCCCGGCACAGTACGGCCAATCAAAGCACCATCCGGCTGTATCTCCACAAGCCTTGCCTAAAACTGGACTCCCAGCTTAAGAGGTGGGCCAATAGGCACCCTCCTTCACTGTTGGTGGGAATGTAAACTGGTACAGCCCCTCTGGAAAACAGTGTGGAGGCTCCTCAAAAAGTTAACAATTGAACTTCCCTATGACCCAGCAATAGCACTGCTAGGAATTTATCCAAGAGACACAGGAGTGCTGATGCACAGGGGCACATGTACCCCAATGTTCATAGCAGCACTCTCAACAATAGCCAAAACATGGAAAGAGCCTAAGTGTCCATCAACGGACGAATGGATCAATAAGATGTGGTTTATCTATACGATGGAATACTACATGGCAATGAGGAAGAATGAAATCTGGCCACGTGTAGCAACATGGATGGGCCTTGAGGGTGTTATGCTGAGCGAAATAAGTCAGGCAGAGAAGGACAAATATCATATGTTTGCACGTATAGGAGGATTAGGAGGAACTTAACTGAGGAACAAGGGGAGAAGAAGGGGGGAAATGGTGGGGGAAAGGGAGAGAGGCAAACAATGAGAGACTCTTGAATGCTGACAAAAACTGAGGACTGATGGATGTGGGGGGCAGGGAGGATAGGCATGGAGGAGGGCNGACTGATGGGTGTGGGGGGGAGGGGGGGGATGGGCATGGAGGAGGGCACTTGTGGGGATGAGCACTGGGTGTTATATGGAAGCCAACCTGACAATAAACTATTTGTAAAAAAAAAAAAAAAGAGGTGGGCCAATAGGATTCTGAAGAAACTGTATTGATAAGAATTATCAGAGGCTGAAGTGTAGCTCAGATGCAGCTCACGGCAGGTAAAACATAGACAAACTGATACACTCAAAGATCTACAAAAAAGTCTGAATAAACAAGGACATTTGCAGATAACTTTAACGCTGAAAATGACATTAGATATGGAACGGAACATAACAAGACGGAGAAACAGCTGATATGGCTCACTTTGCAGCTGTCTAAATAGTAGGTGAATCTGAAAAGCAATGGCAGAAATTCTGTAAAACGAATATTGAGTTGAAAGCACCCCACACTGCAGGTGTGCATATACATGGAATGGGTACATAACCAATCTGAATCACAAAATTTCAGAGACAGAAAGCAACTTGGAAATCATGTCCTCAAATCTGTTATTACAAGGGAGAAAGTCAAGCAACTTCAGTTTCCACTGCTAGGTGGGGACAGAGTAGATTCCTGAACATAGACCTTGCTTCACTCGCCTGTGAACTTGGCCTTAGAGACCAGTTTTACCATCCCATCGCACACCAAGAGTGATTAGACATCTAGAGTGGGCCATTTTGGAAACCCTACCCCCAAAATATTTTCATAGTAACCACAACATGAAACAAATAAAGATAACACCGAGGAAAGAACTGAAGACAATAAAACAAATTTTAATGTATGACATAAATGTAATTTTGCCAGGAAAAAAAATTAAAAATTTTAATTAAAACAAATATAGTACAAAAAGGGGGGAAAGCACATTTATTTATTTAGTGGTTTAAAACATTTTTTTTAATGTTTGCTTATTTTTGAGAGACAGAGCGTGAGCAGGGGAGGGGCAGAGAGAGAGGAGACACAGAATCTGAAGCAGGCTCCAGGCTCTGAGCTGTCAGTACAGAGCCCAGCGTGGGGCTCCAACTCACAAACCTTGAGATCATGACCTCAACCGAAGTCAGACGCTTAATCGACTGAGCCACCCAGGTGCCCCTCAATGGTTTTTAAATATACCTAACAGTTTGTACTCTAATCCATTAGCCACAGTTTCATGTAAAAATGTTTTATGAAATTCACTGTCCAATAGCTAATTTATAAATTGTAATGAAATTAAAATGTCTGGGGTGCCTGGCTGGCTCAGTCAGAAGAGCATGTGACTCTTGACCCCAGGGTTGTGCGCTTGAGTTCCATGTTGGGTGTAGAGATTACTAAAAAAATAAATAAATAAACTAAAAATTAAATAAAAAGTAAAATGTCTGTAAAAGATACAATTTAAGAATTATTAAACAGTGCCACCTATATAACTTTTTATTTTTTTGATTTTTTAAAATAACTTTAAGGTAATTAATTTTAAAATATTTTAATTCAAAATGCATATTCAGATTCAGCTAAATATTTCATGCAAGCTAAATTTGTCTTTGTCAACAAAAGCCTATACTTGCCACTTGCACTCAGTTTTACTCTTCTAAGTTGTAAATACCAAAAAAAAAATTGTCACAAAGAAGGATAGAACTGAAGAAACGCAAGGTTTTTTTTCTTTGTCTTGACAATCACTACACTGTTATTTATTTCTAATCTACTGTTTAAACTCAGGGATATGTCAAACCCTGGGGACCCACACACCTTCGATACCCACAGCCAGCTGAGACATGTCTGAACCCACGGGCCATTCGCCTGAGATGAACACATATACTGATGACTCCACATGTTTCACAGTCAACTATATCACCAGGAATTCTTTAAGTTAACTTTCGTGTAGAATACTATTTATTAAAGGATAAGTAAGAGCAATATACTAACCTAATTATTATTTAAACTCAATAGTAATCTCAACAATTGTTAGAACTCAGATCATAAGGTTTTTCTCAGAGAGTATTTTGTCACTGACGTTGTTTAGAATTGCTGGCAAATGGTGACAAATAAAAAGACCAGCTTTTGGTCATTTTTTTTTTATATAACTGTTCTTGAATCTGTACAGATGACTCTCCCCTTACCGCACGCCCTGGACGGCCACTCTGTATTGTGAGCACAGTTTTTGAGCAATGTTAGTCACAAGAATGACGACAGTGTGGCTCTGGTTTAAGAGCGGGGGATCCAGTCAAGTACATGCAAGAGCCTGCTGTCAGGGCAGACCCTTTGCCCTCTCCTCTAGTCTCTCTTCCTTATACCCATGTTCTGAGATCATGATAGAGCTTTATTTCCCTGTCACCTATTTCGGAGCCTTCACTTTAGCCATTTTTTCTATGAAAAATTTTCTTCCGTAAAGAGTTATGATCCTTTAGCATGTTCACAATGTAGAGACAAAGAAAAAGAAGACAACAAGGACTTGAGGTGTCAGCATTTAAACCATGACTTTTTAAAAGTCCCATGCAGGCACACATGTGTAGAAACTACACCTCCAAAGCACTGCTCATGTTTAAAAATTAATTAGATGTAATCAGGTCAACTCAACCATGTCCATTAAGTAATGGACTAGGTGAGGTATAGCAAAATAATACTTTCTAATGATTAAAGCACCTGCATATATATGAGGAGTCCAAGAAACAGGATAAAAGATTTCCCTATAGTCACACAGCAATCAGTTGTTGACCCAGTTTCCTCATCCCCTGCCTAGATCCTTTTCAACTTAAAAGCCATGTTCCCTACACACATTACCTAGAATCCAGAGTGGGAAATACCATTACGATCCATGAAGCTGTTGAGACACATGACAGTGTGTGGTCAAATGCTACAGTGAGATCCCTGTGAATCTAGGGAGGTAAAAGCTGGCTGGATATGTCTCAAGAAAGGGCCAGTAAAGAAGATGAGGCTTGAGCTGGCCTTAGAAACTCTTCAAGATGAATGAAAATGGAAGAAGAATGGATCACTGCAGTGGGCTGTCAGCAAAGACAGGAACTCCAGCACATGAATGAACCATGGCCAGCAAGTCACCTCACCCCTCTGAGCCCATTTTATTCTCCCTTAAATGAGGAAGGGGTGCAGTTGTAATGGCATTGAGAAGTGTTATTCACCAGAATTCCTCATGAGTTGAACCTGTATTTATTAGAAAGAAATACTTTTGATAAGCAAGAACAAACTCACATACCAAAGACATTCCATTAACTGCTACGTGTTAAATAAAAAGAATTTCTCTTTCTTTCTTTCTTTCTTTCTTTCTTTCTTTCTTTCTTTCTTTCTTTCTTTCTTTCTTTCTTTCTTTTCTTTTCTTTTCTTTTTTTGAGAGAGAAAGAGGGAATAGGTGAGGGGCATAGAGAGAAGGAGACACAGAATCCCAAGCAGGCTCCAGGCTCTAAGCTGTCAGCACAGAGCCTGATGCAGGACTCAAACCCACAAACCATGAGACCATGACCTGAGCTGAAGTTGGATGCTTAACTGACTGAGCCACCCAGGCGCCCCGTATTTTTTTCCCTAAAATAAAAAGTGTAGGAAAGTGAGAAGAAGAAAAAAGAGGGAAAGGGTCAACATGATAGAATGTGGTTATGGAACATAATGTGACCCCATTCTAATGACCTCTCAAAAGCTCATGACAGCATACCAAAAAATTACAAAGCACTAAGTGTGATGGGATTTCTTATAGAAACTGGCAGGGGACAGAGTTCTGTCTGTTCAAGGGGTCATGGGCAGAAAAAAGATGTAGCATCAGGATGTGGAAGTCAATTGGCTTCTACTCTACAGTTGAGTCCTCCACATTCACCCCCTAGGGCTGCCATAACAAATTACCTGAGTAGCTAAAACCAACAGAAATTTATCCTTTCACGGTTCTAGGAGCTAGAAGTCCAAAATCAAAGTAACAGCAGGGCCATGCTGCTTCTGGTGAGAAGAAGCTTTCCTTGCCTCTTCCAGCTTCAGGTAATGGCAGTTAATTCTTGGCTTTCCTTGGCTTATAAATGCCTGATTCTAATCTCTGTCTCTGAAATCACATGGCTTATTTCCTGTGTGTCTCTGAAGGTCTTCACCTCTCTTTGCCCTTATAAGGACACCAGTCATTGGATTTAGGGCCCATTCTAATCCAGTATGACCTCATCTTAACCTGAATACCGCTGCAAGGACCCTATTTCCAAATAAGATCACATTCCCAGGTACCACAGTTAGAATTTCAAAGTATCTTTTTTGAAGGACACAGTCAATCCACAATAGACCCAGATGTATCCCTGAATACTTTGCATGTGCTTTACTATGAGAAGCTCAAAGTAGCTATATAATTGGCTCATTAACTGAAACTTTGGCTTCTCTTTGCTAGCCCAGAATAGTGGATCTGTGGAGAGCTGAAGGACAGATCTGATGGATCCTTACAACTTCCCTCTTCTGACAGTATTTAGAGAAGCATTAATTTCAGATGATAGTTTTCAAGGAGGCTTCCTCTGTGTGTAGGCACACAATGAATGGACAAATAGTGCTTGGCCTTGCATTAGAACTTTCCAGATAGTCCTCTGGGCACATAGCGCACATGAAGGCTCTTCCGCTCTGTTTCACTTCTTGCCTTTCTTTCTCCCATACCCACGTGGCAGAGGTCTGTTGATCCCAAGTATAGTTGGTACTTTAGTATTAATGGTATAAAATCATCCACTTCATTATTATACAATTATGAATGGATGGCAAAGTTGATCATAGTTTTATTTCTCAGTTGTAATTATTACAGATCCTAATCAAAACCTTTCATAAATTCCAAACTTAATATATTGTCTGGTGGCTTTAGGTCATATGCCTTTCTCCTTGGCTATAAAATTCTTCCAATGTCTCTCTTCTGGCCTTGGGAGAGTCTGATCAGTTTTAAATGGTCTTAGATGGCTTGTCTATTTTCCCACATTGCCTTCCACCACTATTACTAATACTTTTTAGAGATCTACCACCCTTGTCCACTTCTGTTTAAACCAGCCTAGATCATTCCATATTCCCTTAATTTGCATTCCCCTTACTGGCATGTCCTTTGTACTTCTGTAAACCTTGGTGTTTTAGCCTGTACTATTAACCTTATGGCACACTCATGTTACTTTAACTGGGTTGTCCACCTCCTGAGGGCCCTTGTTCTCTGCTTTATAACATTCAGCACAGTGTCTAACATGTGGTAGGTGTTCAAAAAGTCTGAATATCATTAAATTGAAATTGAAAGAGGGAGGATTATCTTCCCTCTTTTCAGGGCCTGTGCTCTCCTGAATCTCAACATTCTAAAGGCAGTGAAGCTCACAAAAAGATACACATTTTATACCTGGCTTATTCAGATGCACAAGTATAGCATCCTATTCTTCTCAAAAGAAGAGAGTATGGGGGTCCCTGGGTGGCTCAATAGGTTAAGCATCCAACCCTTGATTTTGGCTCAGCTCATGATGTCATGGTTCAGTTTGTGAGTTCGAGAACACTGCCAGAAGATGCTGTCCATGAACCTGAATTGAGCAGAATCTTGATCTTGAACTCTCCAGCCTCCAGAACTGTAAGCATTAAATTTCTACTCAAACAGTAGGAAGCCAACCTGTGGTATTTTGTTAGAGCCAAATGGACTAAGACACAAGGAGAGCAATAAGGCTTCCATACAAGCCCCTTTAAATGCCATGTCACTAACCAAAATTTAAGAATAATGAAATCCTTGGCAATGGGATCAGTTGCTTGCAAATTTGTGATTTTGTTTTCATTTTTCACAATGCAAATACCCCTCTGATTTTTCAGGGCTAATTGAACAATTTGGAAGAGAATATGCCCACCTTTTCAAAGATGTCCAATGTTTTCCCTAAATATTTCCATTCTTTATTCTTCCCTGATTTACACATCATTTTCTCCCGAACGGACAGCATGCTGTGTGCCAGCTGGACCTGGACCACAGCAGGTTTGTTTCCAAAGAAGGTTCATGTCCAGAGCCTTGATAAAAGACTAAAGAAAATAGACCAGAAGAAGGTTTTTTAAGGAATATTTGAAGTAAAACAGTCCAAATCTGGATATTCATCATTATATAGTGGGAGGTAGAAAAATTGTTTTAAGTGTTAACTACAAATATCCTATATCTACAAATTTGTTGCCAACCTTGATTTTCTATTCCTCATGTCTTTACCTACTACCACCTACAAGAGAGAAAGACAGAAAGACAGAAGGAGAGAAAGACAGACAGACAGGAAGGAAAGAAGGAAGGAAGGAAGGGAGGAAGGAAGGAAATAGGGAAGGAAGGAAGGAAGGAAGGAAGGAAGGAAGGAAGGAAGGAAGGGAGAGAAAGAAAGAAAGAAAGAAAGAAAGGAAGAAAGGAAGGAAGGAAGGAAGGAAGGAAGGAAGGAAGGAAGAAAAGAAAGAGTTAACTTGAAATAATTTGTTTTAAATAAGACCCAGTAGCTCTAGTCAATCTTCACAGCACGTCGTTATAAACATAACTAATGCCTTGTGATTAATAATGTAAGAATTTACCCTCAGTCAACAACACAAAATACTCCAGGCATTGTCAGTGAGTCACTTTTAAGTTACCTGCTACCCAGCTCCTATTAAAAATCCTGCCGTTAAAAGTTATATAAACAGGCAAACAAAAAAATCATCTCAAGGTTACACATCAGCTAACCTCCTCTTACTTTATCCTCCAACCTCTGGGAACCGTGTTCAAGTCCCTGGTGGACTTGCTTTCCCTGAGCTGCAGTTTTACAATAAGGGAAATCCATCCCTGCATCTGTTATTAAAGTCACGTTGAGGTGAAGGCCATTGTCTACTGTCATGCGTGGCTTCTCTGCCTAAACAGTAGTCCCTCCTTACCCACGGTTTGCTTTCTGAGGTTTCATCTCTCGCGGTCAACCACGTTCTAGAAGCATAGGGTCCTCCTGACATACTAGAAAGTCACAGCAGCCTCCCGCAATGTCACACTGCCTTCCTACATCATTTACCTCACTTCACCTCATCACGTAGGTATTTTATCACCTCACATCATCACAGGAAGAAGATGGTTGAATACAGCACAATATAATATTTTAAGAGAGAGACCACAAATAACTTTTACTATAGCAGGTTGTTATAATTGTTCTGTTTTATTATTAATTGCTGTTGATCTCTTACTCTGCCTAACTTATGAATTAAACTTTATTACAGGTATGAATGCATAGAAAAAAACATAGAATATGTACTTTCTACATTTTCCACAATATATCTGTTAATGATTTGCTTCAGAATTCAAGGGAAAGGAAAGCTTTGTTTCAGCTGGGGAAGTGGACTGGCCACTATACTGAGAAGTCAGACTCCAGTGTTGATCTTTGTTGGCTGACAGCTTTTAAGCTTCTCCCACCTCCCTCTGCAGCCTGTGCCCACATTTGAACAAGCTGACAACAAAGTCCCTTCATTGGTGCCTGTGGGAGATGCAAATCACCACGTGCTCAGGAACCTTCACCCAGGCTCAACCCCTAACGATAAAAACTCAAGCCAGCTTCCTGCCCTTACTCTCTCCAGCCATTTCAGCCTGCTTGAGAGGAGGCCCCTGCTCTCCACTGATGCCTCAGTGATGTAAGTAACAAATCGTTTCACACTCTCATCGCGTGTATATGGCGTCTCAACGTCCCAGATTTCTTGTGGTGGGGATGGGGGTCCCTCCTGCTTTGGCAGCATGGCCATAAGAGCTACTCTCTCTCTCTGAAATGAGAACTAGATAATATACATCTCCCCTTTGATCCTGACCAATATAAATACCAAGTAATTATGGCAGGCTAGTGCGCTGTACCTCTGTGGCCCCTCCAAGGCAGGCCGATGGGCATCTCATGGTTTGGACACGATCTCCCAGGCCCAGGTAGAAGCGCCATCTTTGTGCCTTCCTAGCACCCGATACAAGGGAGTATTTACCAGCCCGACTCTCCAGTGGGTGTAAACTCTGCAGGGCAGCTCTTCACCCATGGTGTTCATCAAAGTATTCCCAGCAGGTAGCACAGGGCAGGCACTGAGCAAATACTTGATCAATGAATGACTGAAAGAATGAAGTTTAGGTAGAGAAGCAATTTGCAAGAAAGCAGGGCAAAGATTAATAAGTGTCACAGGGGAAAAAATAAAAAGGTTTCTTCTGTGGCTTCGAAAATGAGAACTACCCAGCAGAAATCCTAACCTAGAGCATTCTGCTACAGCGAAGCTGCCAGTGTGGCATCTAATTGCTCAGGCCCTACGCCACGACAGCCACCTGCACTGAAATACTGGCACAAATCACAATTTACTTCCCCAAAGTTAAACTTCATTAAATATTAGTTTAATTTAATGTTTTCCAGATTAATTTAAGATTAATTTATAGCCAGGCATTTGCACAGCCCAAGCAGTATCTCTCCTTTCTGTCATTTCTATCATCTTACAGACACTAGAAAAAGGAAAAATGTATGGGTAAGAAGTGCTATGATAGAGTAAGTAGGGGGAGATTTAATTAAACTATTACATATCTTTTCCTTGAATGTGGGGAAAAAACATAAATTTGCCAGTGAGTACAGTAGTATGCATATCAGGAAGCCTGATAAACAAAAACTTTGCAGACAGGAAAAGTGGTTCTTACAAAATGACTTGGGCTCAAAATCTGATACTGTATTACCCTACGTTTTCTTCCTAAGTCTAAAACTGTGCATTAATGTCAACTTATCCTTTGTTGCTAGAATTTGTTTGCGAAGAAAATGAAAAAAGGATTGTTCATTAATATTCAATATCTCTTTTTGTGCATGACTATCTTTTCCAGAATCATAGGATTTTACTGCTCAAAAGGGCCCTGGGGGATATCTAGTCCAGTGGAGTTCACACCATCTTGATAGGTGCCCTTTGCTCAAATGGCATCTTATATATGGAAATCATGCCTAACGCAGGTCAAAGCACAACTGCTTTGATGAAATTGGGAGTAAGGAATCTGAGCCTTCCCCAAACTGCCCTCATTCTCAGGAGCTTCCCCCGCAAGTACTTCATCATCAATTCCAGAGCTCTGCAAACAGTCTGAAATTCACCAATTTAATGCAACGTCCCCATTTTTACAAATGAAAAAAAAAATGGAAGTGGGCAGGGCCAAGACACTAGTCAAATTGCACTGATAAGCTGTAGCAAAACCAAGTTAGACACACTCCTCCACTCCCTCGTCACTGCTCCTCCGGCTGCCTTCACGGCACCAGAGCCCCTTGTTCTGGAGGATGTGGCAACTATACTCACCATGCCGGTCTGGGAGAGGGTCTGATGGGGATGGGGGATGCCACAAAACAGGTCCCTGTGAGCAGAACGGCTGTGTAATGAGACTGTACCTGTGACTCTTAATCACTAATATCTGCAGGTGGTTTTAAGAAAAATCAGATCTTACAGAACTCTAAAAATAAGCAGAAGTGTGCCACCCTCCCACCCCACAAGTTCCATATCTCAGCGATGATCATGTCCTCTTCACTGAACAGATGCAGAATTCTTTTTCTAAACTGATCAACATTAGACCTAAAGATGAGGAATTTCGTACTGACACTATATTCCACATCCGCTTCTAAACTTACAGACTTAGTTTGGCATTGTCGAGGTTGTTTTTAGTGAGTTTCTCTTTTCTTTCCTTTTTAAAAAATTTTATTTTAGAGAGGGAGAGAGTATGCACACGAGTGGGGGAGGGGCAGGGGGAAAGAGAGGGAATCCCAAGCAGGCTCCATCTCAGTACCCTGGGGTCATGACCAGAGCTGAAATCAAAAGCCGACACTCAACCGCCTGAGCCACCCAGGTGCGCCGCATTGTCAAGGGTTTAACATCCATTTATGTAATGAGTGTACATCCTCAGTGTTTTGTCAATTCTCACACTTTATCAGGGAAACTGGAGTTGTTCTGATTTTTGGTTGGTTGGTTTGCTTTTGTCCCCTTCCTCTCTGGAAGCATGCAGAATGTTTTCTGTACCTTCTGTGTTCTCAAATTTCACAGCTTATACTCAATGGTACAATATGTATGTATGTATTTTCATTTATCCTGCTCAGAACTCAATGTCACTTTTAGTCAGCAGACTTATGTTTTTCTTCAGTTCAGATGAAATGGTCTCCAATTACCTTAGGTATAAAATCTCGATTTGGTGACATGAGCTTAGCACAAGTGACTCCATTTTGGATTTATAGTCTGTCTGTCTGTCTCCCTCTCTCTCTCTCTCCCCCTCTCTTTTTAAACAATAAATAAAATATATTTAGTCTCCAGCCCCAGTCCCAGGACAAAGCTCCTAAAATCACTGGAATTTCCTGGGTGATAAAAGTGTCTTTTATTATTCATAACAAGCTGCTTTCAATCACATTTAAGATTATGTTAATGAGATGACTTTTGGAAAACCCCTCTGGATGGGGTCTGGTTGCCAGAGGAACAAATCAAGATTAGATGGTTAGAACTTGCAACCCCACATCCCCTTCACTCCCCTTACACACCCTTGGGGAGGGGAGAAGAGCTAGAGGTTGAATCAATCACCAGTGGCCAATGAGCTCAGCAATCATGCCTATGTAATGAGGCCTCCATAAAACCCCAAAAGGACAGAACTCAAAGAACTTACAGTGAACAAGAACAAATGCACATTCCAGAAGGATGCCTAGACTGCACCGGGACAAAGAGCGTCTGTCTTCACACCCTGATAGACCTTGCTCTATGTATCTCAACATCTGGTTGTTCATTAATATCCTTGAATATCTTTTGTAATAAACCTGTAATCTAGTAAGCAAACTGTTTTCTCAAGTTCTGTGCAACTTGATCAAACCCGAGGAGGAGCTGAGGAGAAGGAGGGTGGCAGTCTTGTGGGAATGACCCTTTATCCTGTGGGACCTAATGCCATTCCCAGGTAGACAGTGTCAAAATAAACTGTAAGACACTCATCTAGTGTCACAGAACTGCTTGGTGTGTGAAAAACCCACACATTTGGTGTTACAGACACCAGAGTGAGAGTTCTGAGGGTGAGTGTAATAGTTGAGAATAGAAAATGACTGCCTGGTGGCTCAGTTGGTAGAGTGTATGACTCTTAATCTCAGGGTCATGAGTTCAATCCCCACATTTGGCATAGAGACTACAAATTAAAATAAAGATAAGATAACATAATAAAAGAGAAGAAATACAGGAGTGTTTTTCTTTATACATGGATCATGGTTTTTCTATTTGTTCATCATGACCCTCTCTGACAACAGTAGTTTTAATTAAAAGTACAGTGATCCTCTGTTATCTATTCATGTTTACAGTGTAAAGATCTAGGAAGACTATTCAGAAAGACCACAACAACTGTGTAGGTTGGTTTTCCCAGCAGGTCCCTTCTCTGAATGGAAAGGCAAGCTGCAGGAGCATAAGTGGGTGACAATGGCCCAGAAAGGCTTCCCTGAGATGTCCACACAGGCACTCAAATGAGGACTTTAAGAGAACCTTAGTGTATTTCACTTTTAGGCAGAGCTGCCTTTTTTTTAATTTTAATTTTTTTATTTTTCTAATGTCTGGTGTGACTGTCCTGAATTTGCCTCAAATATGCTCTAGTTCCATCTCAAGCCCCCTTCCTCACTTCTAGATTATTCTCACATAGATGATATAGTGTACCTATGGTATGTTAGTCTGGTACTAAAGCCACCACCCCATATACTCAGTAAATGTCAAACTTAGGGTAATCCCATAGGCTTAGCCGTTTGAGAAGTGAGTTCTTTCATGAAGTACCCTGATGGCTTCCCTATGTTTCACACTCCATTCCTGGTCTTACTTCTGAGTTTCACTCTTCCCTGGGATGTTCTTGTTGACTATGGCTCTTACCTCCAATAAAATTTTTCTTCATATTGTTTCTCAATCTGACCCCATCCATTTTTCATCTTACAGTATTCCCTCAAATGAGTTCTCGTCTGCTATAAGTTCCCTTTCCTTGGTTTTCGATACTGTTATGGTTTTGTTTATTTGTTTAGTTTAGTTATTTATTTTAAGAGAGAGAGAGAGAGAGTAAGAGAGCATGAGTGGGGGACAGGCAGAGAGAGAGGGAGAGAGAAAATCCTACGCAGGCTCTGCACTGTCAGCGCAGAGCCCGACACAGGGCTCATGGGAGGCCATGACGTGAGCCCAAACCAAGAGCCAGACACTTAACTGACTAAACTACCCAGTTGCCCCATGGCTTTATTTTTATTCATTATTTTTTTATGTCTTTTCAGTCAAGACTTAGGAAAACAGGGGAAATGATGTCTATCAAACACCTGTTCATCTTTAACTATGTTCTAGTATTTTGAAAACAACTGAACACTGAAAGCTTCCACAGTTGAATGTAAAACTAACAAATGTGTCCACATACATGAAGCCATGTACCCAGCGACCTGCCAGCTCTAAGGACAGTGAGGCAGACCACCTACAAACTATCACTGAGCAGGTCAGCTCTGCTCACTGAGCCATCCCTCCACTTCCATACAAGTTAGTATTTCATGTACACCCCTACATAAATAAGAAAACCTAGCAAAAAGAAGCAAAAGACCTAGAGTCTACAGTCCTGACCAAGGCTCACAAAGATCAATAAACAATCACAAGGGAAGTATAGCTGCAGGGAAACTCAGTGATCATCTAGATCAATATCTTATGTTGGCCCACAGGCTACATGAAACTCTAAGACGAAGCTATTCTCTCAAGACTACCCACTTACTATTGATACAATGAGGACTTGAATCCTGATTTTTTTATATCTAGATTATGGCTTTCCACATCACACCTCTCATTGTCTTTTTTCTCTTTGTTTCTCTTTTATCCTTTATGGCTTTTTTTTTTTTTAACTAAACAGAAAAGCAGAAAAGTTACCTTCACCAATAAATGCCTCTCCTTCTACCGACCCCTTTTGCCACACACTCTTCTCTATTTAACACTCAACAGCAGAATTCCCTGTGTCTGTGATGGCTACGGTGTCAATCTTACTTTGTATATCAGAGGCACCAGTATTATCACTGACTACTACTGGGCTGTATTCAGTGAATATCAAGCATCTAAGACATAGAAAGCAGTGTGCTAAGTGTTGCAGGAAATACTGGGGTAAGCAGAAACTATTAAGAGAAGAGAGAGATAAGACAAATAGCCCATTCTAGCCTATTCAATTCATGCAGAGGGCAGGTAGAAAAAGAGTAGACATTGCAAGTCTCCAGTGGTGTCCGGTGCTTCCCCCACTCCAGGCACTTCTCAGGAACCCTGCAGCTAGGTAGGTCCAGGTGACTCATTCTGGCCAGTGGAGAATATAATCAGCAAGGGTCACTTCAAGAGGAAAAGCACACAAATGATATTCCAGGTTCCTTTTCCTGCTGTGGCAACTAAGGTGACCATGTGTTCCAATGGTACGGCTACAAGATGGGGGGGGTCTAAGCCTGGGGCCCCAAGTGACTGCAGAGCAGAGTCTCCTGCCAACCGACATGGGACACGTAGCATGAGCCAGAAATAAATGTTTGTCCTGCTAAGACACTGAAATATTTGTTACTAGAGCATCATCTAGTCCACCTAGTATCCTGACTAACGAGAGAACCCAGTTAAAGAAACTGAGAAGATAGCAAGGAAGAGAAAACCATGTGTTCAAGAAAATCAAAGAAGCAGTGGGGAATTTGTCACTAATAGAACAGGAAAAAGTCACTAAAATTTTTACCCTCGTTGATAATCATTCTATCAACCCTTTGTTCTTTAACACAGCTTCGCTCTGCTCAATAATTTCCTTGGATCGAAAAAGTACATGCAAAAACGCCTCACTGCAAAAGTATAAACCTGAAATGTGAAAAACAAATGCATATTACCATCAGACCAAAATATTTACATGATGTAAAAACAATGAATAAATAAAGCATTAGAAGAATCCCATTGAACTAAGCAAATGGAATCCAATAGAACAGCTGTTAATATTATCTTCCTCCATAAAGAGAAACCTTGATGACTCATTGAGAGCTTCATAAATTGTATCTTTTCCCTGGTTGGTTTAAATTGGGTTTTTCATCTAGTATGTTATTTGGTATATATTGCTGACTTCATGCGCGTAACAACATAAGATCCTATCCGTCCACTGTGCCTCCTACACTGGAAACTCAGTGTCCACCCAAGTACCATGCACCGCATCCAGGCAAATTCACTCCAATTCGGCTGAAGAAATGCAAACAGATTAATGGTAATCTGCCTCCTCCTATTTATTTCTTCATAAACCCAATTCCAGGATAGCACACTTTTAATATATGTAAAAATTTTATATTATATTAATTATATTATATTAATTTATATTACATTAATTATATGTTTTTTAATATATATATTCTGTAATATGCATTACAGAAGAATCCTACATGATTCTTAAGAAATAAAGCATCACCAAAACAATTTAAAGCCTTTGTGTATTCCCCTGAAATTGCATCCTTCTCCTTTTGCGCACCTGACCCCACTGTCCCGATGACAATTCAGAACACCTCTGGCCTTAGTCTCCAGCACTGTAAGCATTGCGCTGGACCCCTCGAGTGAGCAGTCCTGGCTCAGACTTGTCAAGGAGCTTAACTGAGAGAGCCCTTCTCCTACTTGCAGATCTAGGATACTTCCACCACGCAGGCAAGCGCCCTGTGAAGAAGAAAGGCAGGATTTGTCCACTGTCCTTCCCTTTACAACACAGGGGATATTGTGAAGGGTAGAGATCAGTAATACTTCTGAGCGCCTTAGTCTGAAATTAGCAAAAAAAAAAAAAAAGGAGAAAAGAAAGACACTTGTGGCAGGTTCACCACACCCTCCTTACTAAAACCACTAAAAATTTTCAATCATCAAAGGATATATTATGTAGTTTAGAGCATGCAGATGGGCACTATGAGAAAACACGGCTCCCTGACACAAAACCATGAGAAATGGTTACTACCTCTTCGTTTTCGGGAGAAATGAATTTTCACCAGGAACAGAGAAGCTGAAGACAATACTAATAAGTGGAAGCTGAGATGTTAAAGGGCTCAACCTGATGCTTCCACATACAGATCTTTAAAACCAAGTTCAAGCCCTTCATTTTAACCATGTATTGGCAAAGTAAGAACAGGATTCTTAGAGAAGGCTTTAACCAGATTAATGCAAACAGAATTATACCACTCCCAATCTCCTATGTTTTCTTGGAAATGTGTGTAATAATCTAGTCAAAATTAGTGAAATCAAGAGAATTTCTTATATTTTGATACTGATGCAACCATATTGGGAAAAAAATTGGTATCACCTAGTCAATTTGAGCTTGCATATATAAGCCAGTAATTCTACACACAGGTATATACGTTGGTATATAACCTAAATACATACCCATAACTTTTCACAGCTATGAGGTATGTGACAGAAATGTTCATGGAAGTATTGTCCATGAGAAGAAAACCTGAAATCACTGAAGTCTACAAACAGGAAACTGGATAATTTTGGAATATTCTTACTTGGATTACAATATACATAAATGAATAAACCACAGGTATACATATCAACATGGATGAATCTCATAAATAAACCCAAAAAGGGGCAGGTTACAATTCTGGCAAAATCAAACAATGCATTGCTTAAGTTTATATACAATCACATAGAATAAAACTCTAAAGAAAAGAGAATGATTCACAAAGGACTCATTATAATGGCAACTTAGGGAATGAGGAAAGAGAAGGATGTGATTTGGGAGGGGCAAGTAATAGGCTTCAAAAGACTAGTAATTTTCTATTAGTTGGGTAGTGGATTAGTTGGGTAGTGGGTTAGTTGGGTAGTGGATTAGTTGGGTAGTAGATAAATGGGTTATTAGTCCTTGAAGCACATATCGTACACATACTCCTTTGTATATAAAATAAATTTCACATAATTATTAAATTTAGTGTACATAAGAATTCCTGTTTAAAACATATTCTCACAGGCCTAACTCTCAGGGAATCTGTTTTAGTATGTTTAGGGAGCAAAGGGATACCTCAGGTTCAGCTTTTTAAAAATAAACATCCCAGGTATAACTGGAAGGGGTCCATGAGGTGTATGTGCCACCCTGTGAGAAATACAAGATTATTTTTCCTAAGTTTTCAATTTTTTTAAGTTTATTTATTTTGAGAGAGAGAGAGAGAGAGAGAGAATCCCAAGCAGGCTCCTTGCTGTCAGTGCAGAGCACGATACAGGGCTCAATCCCACGAACCAGGAGACCATGACCTGAGCCAAAATCTAGAGTCAGATGCTTAACCGACTAAGGCATCCAAGCGCCCCCTAAGTTATCAAGTTTTTATTTTTAACGTTTTTTTATTTTTGAGAAACAGAGAAACAGTGCAGGGGAGGGGCAGAGAGAGAGGCAGACACAGAATCCAAAGCAGCCTCCAGGCTCCTAACTGTCAGCACGGAACCTGATGCAGGGCTCGAACTCACAAATCGACTGAGCCACCCAGGCATCCCCTAAGTTGTCAAGTTTTATGCCGAAGTTTACAGACTTTCTTTTTCAAGTGAAATCTTATTTGAAACAAAAACAACCCCAAAAACACAATTTGTAAAAAGGATCAAAACAGAGAAGTTCTGGTTAGAGTTGGGTGGGCGGCCCCAAGTCTGGTTTATTGGGCATTCCTTGCCCCCATTACAACTGTAGCCTTGGAGGAAGCTCTAGAAGTCCAGAGCTTCATGACCAAGGGCAGAGAGGCCCCCACTATCAATCCCTTTCAGTATATTTCAAAATAAAAGAAGGAAGTATTCAAGCTTGGCAGTGAGACTTAAAGGCAAGGTGGAAAACAGACCTTGGGAGTATTTTAACTCGAATTTATAAAATGTGTATGTTCGTTTGGCTTGATTATACACCAACAACTCACACAATTTGCATATGTGAAGGCACATAGTAGGTATGCTGTACCGTTCAAGTGACTCAGTATCCGATTCATTCTAGAACTTTGGATAAAACAGGATTGAAAGCAAGAGGCTTGTTATTCTGTGATTCTAACTTTCGGGTGTAATCTACAACGTAGTACTAGCCACGACTTCTTCCACTGGAATGCTTCCAAGCAACAAAAGTAATGGATTTGTTAAGTTACCCACAGCAAACCACAGCACCCCGAACACCTGCTGAAAGAAAGAATTTCCTAGTTACAAATGTAGTTTGAACATGCTGTCTAGAGCAGATCTACTCTGCATGAAACATGTAGCCAAAGTGAGAAAGGAATGGAATGGAATATTCAAATAGGAAAAAAGTAGGTGGGTGGCTCCATACTGGTGTAAATGGAACATCATGTAGGGAAATGTGTTCTTTCTTTCTGAATTTAAATTTTATACACAAATTGTATAATTAATATTTGGCCATAAGCAAAACTTCATGAAGTGGCTTTAAGAACAATTTGCTGAATTGCTGCCACATACAAAGCCCCTCCCCACCAAATACTGGTTAAGACTTATACCATCTATAATGGCAAAAAGAACACAGAAGTTAGTGTTCTGGGTGAAAACCTTTCTTATAAGCCCATTGGTTTCTGTTGATTCTCTTGGCCTTCATTCAAGAGAAGCTGGCATGGGCTGTTGCTTAGCAACAGTATGCAGTGCACTTTTCTACCAGCCCATGAAAACGCTGTCTCTGGACCTCATGCCATTTAGCACCATGGTTTCGTAAATGATGACAATCTCTTAGGAACTTTTCTTTCCTCCCTTCAAATGAGTGCCTGAGGAAGACTATTTTAATACCCATTCCTTCATCCTAAACATTGCATTTGGCTTAACAAAGACCAAAAAATAAGAAGGTACATCCTTTGGCAGCTCCCCGATTCTCTGACCACTGACAGAGAAACCAGTAGCAACACATATCTTATTGAGAATTGCAATATATTTTCTTTGAATTAGCTATGACTGTTTAATACCATCCATACTACTACTTAATTAATGCCTTCTATGTGTTTAGGATATCATATCTCAACAACACAGACCCTGCCCCTATTCTCATGGAACTTACCTGCCTATTCTTGAATCTCCCTACAGGCTAAATGTTCACCCACAACACATTCCAAACCCTTGTGTATTCCAGCTAAAAAGGAGGTCCTACTTTTTAAAATGAAGAAATATTTTCAAGCCTAATTTACATAAAACCCTAGCTGGTCAGGGCCAGCTGAATCCATGTTAGGAACTCCAGAAACACCAAGTCAGTAGACAGGAACCCTAGCTGTGTGAGGACCCATGCCCCACAGAAATGGTAACAGGACCTTTGAGACTCATAGTCATGTCACATGATTGAGATTCTTAAATCAAAAACAGTGGGTGAAGGTTCAAAGAAAGTATCTCTGAAAGGCCAAAAACTAACTTACCAATGGTTAGGAGAGCATCAAAGGATCCATGTCCATCCTGGATCCTAGCATACAGGTTCAAGGTCACCTAGAAAATGTAACAGGAGCTTCATTAAAAACATCCTCTAAGCCATTCAGTGAGAAATATTCTAAAATCCTTAACAGAGAGGACCAAGAGAGCATGAGAACTCTTTGGGAATCCAAAAGAAATCTGGCTATGTACCTCTTCTTTAAAGACTCATAGCACTTAGGAAGAAAATTCCTCCAATTTGAGGAAGAGCAGAACAAAGCTACCGGCAAATGGTTGGGAGTAGAAAATAAAAACAATATTAAAGAGCCACGGTTATTCAGCAGAGCATGAGTCACTAAGGCTTGTAGCAAAGGGACAGGGCCACAGGGTAGGTAGAAACGTATTAGGCCAAATATCAGTGATTGTTACAGAAGTTTGTATGACATGATTTTCACCGCAAATATATAAAAAGATATTGAGAAAATAGTATGGCCCTCAAGTTGATTTAAATATGAACCAATCACTATTCAAACTTGTCACAACGTAAACCTAAATCCAAAGAACCTACCTGTTCATGAAAGACTGGAAGGCATCCTTAGGTTTACAGCCCTTTGACTGTGTCAGACAAGAAATAGATGAAGTACTTTTTTAGTTTCAGGAAAGAGGAGGGGAGAGGAAAGGAGGGGAGGGGAGGGGAGGGGAGGAGAGGAGAGGAGAGGAA
>NW_024081847.1:337882-464706 GCF_003009895.1 Hyaena hyaena
GGGGAGGACAGTGGAGGGGAGGAGAGGGGAGGGCAGTGGAGGGGAGGGGAAGGGAGGGCAGTGGAGGGGAGGGGAGGAGAGGAGAGGGGAGGGAAGTGGAGGGGAGGGGAGGGGAGGGGAGGAGAGAGAAACAGAGGGAAAAAATTTCAACGGAAGACTGTACTATGAAGAAAGTTTTGGAACTGTTCTAGCCGGATTTTCACCTTATTTAATGCCACAGCTAAATGCTTTCTCCCCCAAATCTTTAAATTAAAAAATTAAAGAGGCAAAACAAAGTTCTGAACCAGGAGGGCAGAAAGGAGAGGGAGATATGGGGACAGGAGCCTGGAGAAGGGCCGGGGGCTTCGAGGGTACCCTCATTCACTCCCCAGGCCACCTCTATTAGAAAGGAGAAAACCAAACACAGCCAGTGTACCCCAGTTTCCCATCTAGGACTCTGAGAAGAGATGCCGCACAGGGTAAGCACAGAATCAGGAAGGACCTAGTTTGGCTCCCGTAGTTGCCTCAGCTCCTGTGTGCCATGTGGAGGCAGCACTGTCAGCAGAAGCGACTGCCTGATGAGCCTCTAGGACTGGAGAAAGGTGACCAGGCCAGGGACTAAAGCCACGTGGCGGGCAAACCTCAGGAGCAGAGAAATGGGGGGCAGTGGCCCTGGGTCAGCAGGGAGAAGCCCCAGGCCTGACCAATAAGGAAGACACATCAAGTGCAGCAGCTGGTGCCAGAGGCTCCACTGCCCCAGAGGCCTCACCGGGGGACAGACGTGCAGGCGCACACACACATTCATCTTGTCTACGTGATAGATTTATTCTGTAAGACCTAACCCTAGCCTCTGAGAAGACTCCCCAGCCCCTCAGGCCAAGATGATCGCTCACTATCTTGCCTCCACTGCATCTTGTCTGCTCTGTGGTAGGACTCATCAGGTATTCATATTTGACTTTCCTTCCCCGCTAGACTGTAAACTATCCTTCTTCATAACTGCATCCCAGCTGTAATGATAGCACCTGGCTAAGCGTAGGTACTCAAAGCTTTATTTGTCTGTCAAATTAATTTATAGAAATGGACATAACAGAACCTTTCTACTGGGGGGGGGGGAAGTGCTTTTGGTAAGACCTACTTTATGCCAGGCTCTGTAACACGCACTTTGGTATACACAATCTCATTTGATCCACTCCCCAACCTGCAGAGTAAGTGTTACCTTGTCCTTGTATGAATGAGCCCTTTGAGGCTCTGAGGGGATGAAGGGACTCCCCCAAGAACATATAACGAGGAAGTAAAAGGTTCAGGTTAAAATCCATGTCTTCCAGCTCCAACAGGAAGACTCCACAATATCAAAGGTTCTAAATAGCTTCCCACACCGCACTCTACTAGGGTAGAAAGGTTGATATACACTAAAAAATAACACATGTAAACTATGGTTTATACTTTATCTTTAATGTCTCTTCATATGATTATAATTTAATAGCATCAATTCACATTAGTCACTTACATTTTCTGTCCTCGTGGGTGGCCGATAGAGGAAGGAGGAGTCTGGAAGGCATGGTGCTAATATCCCCCACCTTGTCACAGGCAGCCGAGATCTTACAATAGTTACTGGGTCTCCATGAGACTGTGATCAAACAAAGAATAAATGTTGTCGGAATCAACTGTGAGGCCACAGCTGCACAGAGTAAGGACTGGAGGGTGACCTCAACAAAACCAAGTGAAGTGTTTTAATGATGGAAACATTTTTCAACGAGATGAGCTTTTCCCAGGCCCTACTGGGTGTTTCTCTGAGTGATCATGGTGAGTCACAGGTTTGACAAAGCTTTCCCCCACAACTCTGAGGCATTAGGAGGTTGTCAGAAAACTCACACTTGTGGTGGAGATCTGTTTTTGAAGTTGTACAGAATTACCAATTAATGAGTTCTCGTATTACTCTTTTATAGCTGGTGCATCTGGATGAGACTCAACCACAAAGGGGCCCAGGTTTGTACACCATTAATTCCAACTTCCAGCGATATATCTGGCCTCACTGTTGCCTACTCTATTTGCCTTTGTATTCTGGAGACCTGATAACTCCAATTAATAGGATGATGAGCCAAAGCTTTAATTCTTTTCAAGTAGCTCTTTCTTTAATTACTGCAGATGCCCCAGAGCCTCTAAGCAGGGCTATAAAGGACTTGGGTTGTCAGCCTATGATAAGCTGCACAAGGCAAGTGCCCATGTGCCAAGCCATAGACACACATGGAACTGCAGAATGGATGACAAATTCTACAAAGTATTTTATTGGTAGTAAACACACACTCAGAAAAGAAAGACAGTTGGTCAATAAATAACATTCAAAGGGTCATCTTGGCAGCTGGCAGGTAATAGATGCTCTTAAAATATTTCCCAAATAATGCTCTTAACAGACCTTCTACCATGACATCAGCTATAGTATTCTTCAACTTGCTTCTCACCTGATATAGATTTAATTTTATTCAGGATAATTTTTAAATTTGCCTAAAAATGCAAAACATAACAAATAGCCATATTCCTGCCAGTCATAATTAATCAGCGTTAATAGTTTGTCACATTTAAGACTCTTAATAAAAGAAATAAATAACATTTATTGGAATACCACGTATTCCAAGTTCTTTACTTACATATAGTAATTTGAGTAAATCTTTAAAAAATGACTATGAGGTAGGGTAGTTATTACCTCAATTTAAAAACTTTTTTAAACGTTTATTTTTGAGAGAGAGAGAGAGAGAGAGAGAGACAAAGCATGAGTGGGGCAGTGGCAGAGAGAGAGGGAGGCAGAATCTGAAGCAGCTCCAGGCTCCGAGCTGACAGCACAGAGCCTGACGTGGGGCTCATACCCACAAACCATGAAACCATGACCTGAGCCCAAGTCAGACACTTAATTAACTGAGCCACCCAGGTGCTCTATCTCAATTTTACGAGAAGAAACTAAGATATAGCATTCTAAGCTTGTGCCAAGTCATACAGATTTAAAAGGCTGTATGTTTGCTAGGGCTGCCATAACAAAGTACAAAAGGTGGTGTGCCTTAAGCCACAGAAATTTATTTTCTCGTAGTTCTGGAAGCTAGAAATCTGAGATCAAGGTGTCAACAGCATTTCTTCTCAGGTTTTTCTCCTTGGCTCATAGACACCTGCCTTCTCCCTGTATCTTCACAAAGTCTTCCCTCTGTGCATATCTGCATCTTAATTTCCTCTTCTTATAGGAGCACCCGTCATATTTAAACTTATCAGCATGTTTGATTCATCTCCTTGGCCAGGATTTCCTGCGTTTGGGTTCATTTTCCTTGTTGCTAAAGCGCGTGTATGAGCATTTCTTTCAGTGAGGGCCTGAGGGTAGGAAAGGGCTCCATCTGTGTATATCTGGAAACGTCGTCATCACTCGTACTTGATATAATTTTAGGTTCAAGTTATTTTCCCTCTGTGCTTTAAGATAGGATCCCATTATCTCCTAACATCTACTGTCCCTAGTAATTAACTCCTATCATTCTACTTGTCATATGTTTTCAACTTTGAAAGTAACCTAGTTTTCCCCTTTTGTATCTTTAAGTCTTTTCCTTTTTTTTTCTTTAAAGTTCTACAGTTTTATTACGACACATCTAGATGTGAATTTGATTCTATTTACCCTGCTTGAAACAAGTATCTTTCTTCCATTCGAGAAAACTCTCAGTCATTACCTCTTCAAATACTTTCTCTTATATTCTTTTCATTCTGTCCTTCTAAGTCTCTAATAGAAAAAGTTATAGCTGTTCATTGTACCTTCAATATCTTCCATGTCTCTTAACTTATCTTCATTTTCTCTAACTCCTCATCTCAGTAGTAAGTTCCAGGCGATTGGCCCAACTCTGTTATCTACTCTACTTCACTAGTTCTGTCTATCCCTGTATCTAGATTATCATTTAGCCTATAAAGCACACATTTCCTTCAAAGGCACAAGTTCTTTCAAAAATCCTCACTGGCCAGCATTCTGTGACAGCTAGCATTCATTTCAAAGGGCTTTGTTCATAAAGCCCATAACACTGTAGTGAAATGATGTCCCCAAATGCAACAACAGTCAAAAGTCCAAAACCTGTCGTTCATAGATTATCTACTGTATGCATTGCATTCACAGAGAATCTGTACTGAGAACGGCAATACAGTCAAGCAATGTGTTTCCAGAAATGGTAATGAAGTGCAGCCAAAATAGAGATAATTATTTTAATTAATGGTAATGATTTTAACGGTTGAACATTTTAACTAATTAATTATGATTGATTGCTTGTTACTAATCAGGAATATGATTTGAAGTTGTAATTGAAAACCAGGAGCAAGAGGTTCTGCAGAGACCACATTACAAGCCCACTGAGATCAGGGGCATCAACTTTTGCCTTGAAAACTACATCCTGGAGCATTCCAGTCCCTTTTTACTTCATATGGTCCTTAAAATAAACTGCTGGAACACGGATTTTAATTCCATGTTTAGGATCCTTTGTCAGAAATGGAAAATTGAAGAAATGTATTATACTATTATGGCTATAGCTTTTAATATATTATTCATCTAAAGTTTACTCTTATTAACCTTTGAGTCTAAGTTGTCTTTCGTTAGGTAAGACTTTGGCTATAAAAAGCTGCCCAATCAGTCTACTCAGACAACATGAAACATTTTTTTGAAATTTTAATAAGCATATTGACTGAGAATTAGTTTGCTATATAATTTATATGTAGTACTTTGGACACTGGATTGTTAATCCTTTTAAAATCTGACAAACTAAAAACGTCACGTAAGGAACGGCCAAAAACAATAAGAAAAGCTTCTTTCCCTCTTTCATCTATTGTTCTAACGGTTCTATGTAATTTGGCAAGTCACTATCTCCATATAACCTGGGACTTACCTTGTAGTAATTCTATGTATTACCTAACTATAGTAAGGTGGCTATTTTCATCTAATCTTTTACCATGAGGAAAAAACCATGTTACCCCACTTATATTTGTTACATAAGGCATGGCAGGTTTGGAAAGGGGCAGAAGGTCAGTGTGGCGCAGGGTGTGGCGCTGGGTGTGGCCACGCAGGGTGCGGCGCAGGGTGTGAAGATAGGAAAGTGGCAAGAAATCAGACTGGAGGGGTAGATGGACGCCCACTTTCAAAGTCTCTTGTTTGCCACACTGAAGAGTCCTGTGGACAAGGAGGAAAGGCTGGCGATCACCAAGGAAGGGATGACATAATCAAGTATATTTTAAGGAAGGCCACACTGGAGCACCTATTGGAAGATGGAGGGAAATGAGGAGAGAAATTAAAAAGGAGGCTGTTCCTATAGTTCAGATGACAGACAATGAAACCTTGGCCTAAGGCAGTGATAAGGGGCACTCCTAGAACAAGACTGCTTGGATATGGTTAACAATTAACTCTACGGAAGTATTTAAATAACAATTAAATGTATGATGACTGTGGAGGAGGTTCAAGTTTGAGGGACAAATTGAGCTCTGTTTGGGACAAGGTAAAATCAAGGTGCTGAGGACACTCTGGTTACCTCATGTTTTATCCACTTCTTTCCACCTACCCATTCAACAACCGCACCTCAACAATGTACTGTCCACAGCCATGATCTCCAGATCGTGTATCTGCTTTTCAAACTGGACATCGCCCAAGGACATAGCCAGGTTCTGCCGTCGGAGGAAGCAAGTCTGAGAGCAGGGCTGTCCCACTGATTGGCATGGGAGCAAATGTACAAAACATTGCCAACGTTGGACTGTTTTCTTCTACATCTCATAGTCTGATAATTTTTCAATCACTTAATTTGTACTGTCTCCTCTGACATTATTTTAATCACAGTCTTTTAAAAGCACTGGCTCTGAGTCCCTTTTGCAGAAAGTGTTCAGGTCTCCCTTCTTTTTCCTGGTAAATTTTAGCACCTAATTATCTACAATTGAATCTCTCTCCCATCACCCAGCCCATTCTTATATAAGAGTCTATTTCCAGATTACTAGCCTCCTTCCCATTTTCTCTACCCTTCAGTGGCCCAGTTATGATAAATGCCAGCACACTGAGGCCCAGAGGACTAGACTCAAAGTTCCTGTTGTAATTGTTCCCATCCATAGTCAGGACTGGATTCAGGGCCTCTGTGATCATGGAGTCTGCGGCTAGAGGTCAAGTGACTTTAATGTGAAGAGAAGAGAGCGGTGGAATGTGAAAGCCAAGCATTTCCCCAACATGTTTTGATACTATTAGCATTTGCAAACATTTATCCTTTTCACAATCTTGTACTAAATTCTGGGGGTGTAGGAAATACCTTATTCCTCTCAGGAATTATCAAGGTTAAAGTGCACTGTTTATATTGAAGCCAATAAATTTTTTTTCAAAATCAAAGAGGAAGTGGACACAGAGTTGAAGGAATAATGATGTTCAGATCCTCAGCTTTTTCTTTTCTTTTAATCTTGCTGTAGATCGTCCACTCAGTAATTTACCCTTGGACATTTTTAGTCTCAGGTCAGACTTCCTTCTGCCATTTGGCCTTCTCCCAGGCACCATCCTTTTCCATCAGTCAGTGTAAACATTAGCCAAGCATAATTAGGAAGGTAAATCTGCTGTAGAAACGATCATGATTTCATTTAGATTTAACCAATGCTAAACAACAGATAGTCAGTTAATTTTCTTTTCCTGGAAATTCAAAAACAAATAACAGACTCATCATCTAGACACATCTAAACTGTCTAAGTTATCCACTGCAGCTTGCTTTTCTGGATGATAATACTTTCAGTTATATTCTCATTCCAGCACTAAGAAATGAGTCTTTGGGTAGAAAGAAGGAAGGAGCACAGAGATTGAAGGGAAAAGTTGAAAAGGACAGCAATAGAGACAGACCACTGTGCACATTAGACTATCACATGATTTAGGTATTTCAGCTGCAAACAAAACTCACTACTTACACTGGTTTGCAGAACAGTCTGTTTTGCCAGAATGATCAACATTAGCAAGCAGCATCCTACTGTTCAGCTGTGGATTTAGTCTGGAATCATAGAAGAGGATAATATGCCTACGAATAGCACCTCTCGGAGTGTGAAGTGAGCCTCCTGGGCTGGCATCTAACCCTGGTTCTGGCAGGGCCCCAAGCAAGGTGAAGGAAAGGGAAGGAGAAATGAATGAATAAAATTTCCTCTTTTACTCAAGACCTGCCAAAACTAGAACCTGGTATTGAATACTCTGAGCTGAAATACTCCACAGATAGTTCCGTTCATGTACTGGATCAAAATTGATAGGGCTTAGTAAAGTAGAAACATGAGCACCGGGGGCTCTATCCCTATGGTAATAGTTAAGAGCACGACATTTCCCTTTTCTTCCCCATCACCAACTTCTGCATGTCCCTAATGACGTGCCTTCACAAGAATCTGAATCTGAGATCTTAATCATGGAGTTTTTAAAAGTTCTTATGGCAATGTCTTCAAGATCATGACGTAGGCTGGACATCTCCAGACAGAGCCAACAGTAGTATTTTCTTATGTATGTATAGAGCGAGCCATGCCCACTAAACCACAATGAGTTAAGTAAGCGTCTCACAGTAAATAATCCTGCTGAAATAAAGGCCCTAATTTTCTCAGCCCCAAATGAATTATAAAGATAATCCATTTACCAATTATAAATATGCCCAGTGGAAGCTATTATGATGCAGCAAATGTGTAGCTTATATCCAAAAATGATGCTATTGTTATATTCTGTGATGGGGTTTTCTCTTTGGATCGTCTCTCCAGCAGTGGTAATGAGTTCACACACAGCTCCTGACATGCTTTCTTTCCTTGTTGCTGATGACCAAAATCCCCATTTGTTAGATGGCTGGCCAGAATTGGGGCCATCAGAGCAAAACAGTATAAAGCCTGTAGAATTTTGTTACTATCAAAGTTGATTTTTTTGACTACCAACAAAATTTGCATAGCCTATAGAGTAAGGTTTTTCCGATGATAATACTTTCAGTTATGTTCTCATATCAGTACTAAGAAATACATCCTACTCTATAAAACAAGTAAAGCACATTACAACATTACGTACATTAAATTGGTTAAGGTAAAGTATTAGTTTCAGTGAATAAATTATTATTAAAAGAAGAATGATTTGTAAAGAATTCTTTATATGTGAATGATTGTTAAATTGAGCTTATAAAGGGAGCCAACGCACTCTTTCTAAAGAGGTTTATGACATGGGTCTTAATTTTATTGCTTTAGACTGAAAACTTGTATAAAACTTAGAAAACAAAGCAAAGGTACAAAGTGATATTTAGTTAAGTCACAAAAACTAAATAAAATAAAGTTAGAGTGCACTACTCAGCATTCATTTTGAAAAACAATTAACTATGCAACTATATCAACATCTTTTTTGTACTCCAGGTTTGAAATAAGTAACTTTAGCTTAGGTTTTTTAAGAACTCAGTGCAAATAATGCCTCCAAATTTAAAATACCATGTCACTGTCGGATAGTAACATTCCCAATCCAGAGTAAATACTAATTGTGTGCCTGGGTGACTCCGTCGGTTGAGCGTCCGACTTCGGCTCAGGTCACGATCTCACGGTTCGTGGGTTCAAGCCCCGCATCAGGCTCTGCTGACAGCCAGCTCAGAGCCTGGAGCCTGTTTCAGATTCTGTGTTTCCCTCTCTCTCTGCCCCTCCCCCACTAGCTCCCTCTCTCTCTCTCAAAAATAAACATTAAAAATTTTTTTAAAAAAAGACTAAATACTAATTAAAAATTATTTAGTACACTATCCCATGGTTTTAGATAAACAGATAAATGAAAGATGACAAAGTAGCCTCCCTCTCTTGCAAGCTCCAGATACAGGGTCCCCAGCTTAAGGGGTAATATTTGACTAGAACAATATAATAAGAAGATGGAGGATGTGAATTAGGTGAGCTCCTGAGGAGGTTTCTTCCAGCTCTTGACTATGTATTTGGATAATAATCATTAGAAGAAATGTATTACCTTTTTAATTTGACATTCTTATTTCCCTCTTCTCCCGTTGACAAGACATGTGCTTTGAAGTGCCATATGATGGAATGGACTGAGGCAAGGAGTCTGTAGAAAATACAGAGCCTTTGCTCTCCCGTTTAGAAATACAGTTTCTTTATAATTACAATGAGAATAATAATGATACTTTCCCACATACCCCACATGGTGAATTTCAAACATATAGGAATATAAGAGCAGTGTGTAAAACGTAAAGTCCTATATAAAGGTTAAAGTTGTACATTTATTTAGTTATTATTTTAGAATTCTCCTAATGATAAACACTAAATCAGACCTTACTGAGACTGAAGAAATGCATTTTCTCAATAGATGGCCATGATTTAGAAATGTAATCTGACATTGAAAGAGTTTAGAATTATTTAAAACTAAGGGATTAAAATACAAAATCTGTCATTAAAAGCTCAGTAGGTAAGTTTATCATCAGACTGTACCTAACAGAAGACAGAATTAGTAGGCTCAAAGATAGAAAAATAGAAAATATTCCAACTGAAGTTTAGGTTTAAAAAAAGAGTAAAGGAAATAAATAAATGCCAATTACTCTTTGAAAAAAAAAAAAAAAAAGAGTAAAGGGAGGGCACCTGGGGGGCTCAGTTGGTTAAGTGTCCAACTTCAGCTCAGGTCATGATCTGGCAGTTTGTGAGTTCCAGCCCCACATGGGGCTCTGTGCTGCTAACTCAGAGCCTGGAGCCTGCTTCCAATTCTGTTTCTCGCTTTCTCTATGCCCCTCCCCCACTCATGCTCAGTCTCTCTCTGTCTCTCAAAAATAAATAAACGTTAAAAAAATTTTTTTTAGTTTCCTGAGGAACCTCCACACTGTTTTCCAGGAAACTAAAAAAAAATTTTTTTAACGTTTATTTATTTTTGAGAGACAGAGAGAGACTGAGCATGAGTGGGGGAGGGGCATAGAGAAAGCAGGAAACTAACAATAGAACTCCCCTTTGACCCAGCAATAGCACTGCTAGGAATTTACCCAAGGGATACAGAAATGCTGAGGCATAGGGGCACATGTACCCCAGTGTTCATAGCAGCACTCTCCACAATAGCCAAAACATGGAAAGAGCCTAAGTGTCCATCCACGGACGAATGGATCAAGAAGATGTGGTTTATCTATACCATGGAATACTCCATGGCAATGAGAAACAATGAAATCTGGCCTGTGTAGCAACATGGATGGACCTTGAGGGTGTTATGCTGAGCGAGATAAGTCAGGCAGAGAAGGACAGATACCATATGTTTGCACGTATAGGAGGATTAGGAGGAACTTAACTGAGGAACAAGGGGGAGAAAAAGGGGGGAAATGGTGGGGGAAAGGGAGAGAGGCAAACCATGAGAGACTCTTGAATGCTGACAAAAACTGAGGACTGATGGATGTGGGGGGGAGGGGGGATGGGCATGGAGGAGGGCACTTGTGGGGATGAGCACTGAGTGTTAAGTGGAAACTAATTGGACAATAAACTATTTGTAAAAAAAAATAAAATAAAATAAAAAAATAATTTTTTAGAGTAAAAGGAAAATCATAATAAATATATAAGAAGCATGCTCAAAAATTCTAACATGTATGCAATCAGAGTCCTAGAACAATAGAAGAGAGAAAAAGGAGAAGAAATATTATAAGAAATAATTGCTAAGAATATTCCAAGGACATCAAGAGACTCAATGAACCTCAAGTAGAATTCAAAAGAAACCATACACAGTCATATTCTGGTCAAATTTAGGAAACCAAAGATAAACAGAAACATCTTAAAAACAGGAAATTCTTCAAGGAGCTTGCAAGAGTAGCATTATGGCTGATAACTGACTTTTTTTTTTTAGAAACTATGAAATCCAAAGAAATAATACAACATCTTTAAATTTCAGGAAGAAAAATCTATCAACTTAAAAGTTTACACCAAGCAAAAGAAAATCTTTTTAAAATATAAAGGTAAAATAGGGCCGCCTGGGTGGCCCAGTCGGTTAAGCGTCCGACTTCGGCTCAGGTCATGATTTCACAGTTCATGGGTTCGAGCCCCACATCAGGGTCTGTGTTGACAACTCAGAGCCTGGAGCCTGCTTCCAATTCTGTTTCTCCCTCTCTCTCTGCTCCTGCTCATGCTCTCTCTATATATCAAAAATAAATTTTTAAAAAAAGGTAAAATAAATATTTTCCATAAAAAATGAAAATATACAATTAACAACCAACAGTCATGTTATCAAAAAATATACTAAAAAGAGTTCTTTAAAGTAACAGAAAATAATTCCATATAGAAATATATAATGACAAGTAGAAACAGAGCATCAGGAAGGATTTTTTTGCATGAATACAGAATGTATAGAACTTGTTCAGCTACCCAGCAGTCATGAAAGATACATTCCTGATCAAGAGGATGGTCAAGACAAAATATAGAAGTCCTTAAGTTATTGTTGAACTACTGACCCATTCTGGAACAGACTATTACAGATTTTTAAGTTAGATCATAAATTTCTCATTGCTTAATAAAACATATTGAAGGAGAACCACTCTAATTTAGATACATATAACTCATAGAGGTTAAAATTAAGCAATGAGTTGATGAAATTTTAAAAATCACCAAGCATTTGAGATGCACACCACTGAATGTAAAAGTCAGAAGAAGTTGTAAACAACAGAACTGCCTATCCAAGAAACTGCAGATACAGGAAAGAGAATATGATGACATATATGAAAATAATTTTTTAACTGCTTAAAGAAATAAAATGCACATGGGGCTCCTGGATGGCTCAGTTAGGTAAGCACCTGACTCTTGACTTGGGCTCAGTTCATGATCTCTCAGTTCATGAGATCAAGCCCCATGTTGGGTTCTGTGGTAACAGCACAGAGTCTGCTTGGGATTCTCTCTCTCTCTCGATCTCTCTCTCTCGATCTCTCTCTCTCTCTCTCTCTGCCCTTACCCTGCTCTTTCACCCACTCTCACTCTCAAAATGAATTAAATAAACATTTAAAAAACAGTTAAAAAAGAAATAAAACACACAATAATAAATATGAGCAAATAATAGGAAACTATCCAAATGAACAGCAGATTTGAAAAACTGCAATTTATATATATATATATATATATATATATATATATATATAACTTTTACATTAAAAAAGTTAATGGACAGGATAAACAGCAAATCATGCACTGTTATACATAAAATAAGAAAGCAATCTGATAAAAATATCCATTAAGTAGCACAGTGAGGTAATAAAATAGAAAACATTAGGAAGACAAGAAATACGAAGGATGAAATGAGGATACAGCTGGTCAGAGACACAGGAGGGGATAAAGGAGAAGAGAAGGAAAGGCAATATTTGAAAAGATAATGGCTGGAAAGTTTTCCAGAACTAGTACAAATATGGATTCATGGATCCAGGAATCCCGTAAAAAATAAACAAAAATAAATTCATATTTATGTAGTGAAACTACAGGGCACCAAAGATCTATAAGGGAATATGAGATAAAATATATATTGTCGGGGCACCTGGGTGGCTCAGTCGGTTAAGCGTCCGACTTCAGCTCAGGTCATGATCTCACGGTTTGTGAGTTTGAGCCCCGCATCGGGCTCTGTGCTGACAGCTCAGAGCCTGGAGCCTGGAGCCTGCTTCAGATTCTGTATCTCCCCCTCTCTCTGCCCTTCCCATGCTCATGCTCTGTCTCTTTCTGTCTCTCAATAATAAATAAATGTTTAAAAAATATACATGTTGTCTACAAAGAAAAGAAAATTCAAATGACAGAGATTTCTCAGCAGTAACAATAGAAGCCAGAAAACAACAGAATATCTTAAAAGATGTTGAAAAAGGTAGCTTAACCTAATTGAGCTGCTGTAACAAAATACCATAGATTAAGTGGCTCTAATAACAGACATTTATTTCTTACAATTACAGAGGCTGTGAAATCTGGTAAGAATCCTCTTTCTTGCTTATAAATGGCTGCCTTCTTGCTGTGTCCTCACATGGCAGAGAGAAAGCTCTGGCATTTCTTCTTAGAAGAGCACTAATACCATCATATGGGCTCCATCTTTATGGCCTCATCTAAACCTAATTATCTCCCAAAGTTCCTACCTCCTAATACTATCTCCTATTGGGGGTTAAGACTACAATATGTGAATTTGGTGGGGACACAAACATTCAGTCCACGACAACAAATATCAACCTTGAATTATTTACCTAGTTAAATTCTTTAATTAAGATAAAATAAATACACTCAGAAGGCAAATAAAAGCTTGGAGTTTACCACCAAGAAATTTATACTACAAGAATTTAAGTATTTTTGAAAGAGAAAATAACTCTAGGAGAATATTTTAAGATGAAAGAAGAATGATAACAAATAAAATTACAAACATATGAAAACTTAAATATTTATGTAAAAGAATATTCCTAAGTTTTAAGACTGAAAAAGAGCAAAACTAAAATTCTAGGTTGACACTGACGTTAAAACTGTGGTCTACTGATGGCCAGCATCAGCATCACCTGTAATTTTGTGTGAAATTCAGACTCTCGGGCCACTTGAATAAGAGTCCCAGGTAATTACACGCACACTAAAGTTTAAGAATTGTCTAAAGTTCTACAATTGTTTTTAGATAGGAGTAAAACACTGTGCAAGTGAAAATTTAGTTTAGCTTATACATGATAAAATGTCAAGGGTAATCACCTAAAAATAAAAAAAAATATAGAGAAATCTTAAAAATCCTGAACCCAGGTCCCACCCCAGAGCCTATGACTTAATTGGTCAATGGTATGGGACTGAGGTCAGAATTTTGTAAAGCCTCCCAGACACTTGTGTGGTAGAGTGCAAGTTGAGACCCACTGCACCAACTAATTAAGCTAACATAAGTATTTTCTTAGTATCTGAAACTTGATGGGGCTAGATATAAGATAAATACTCTTCAATATGTCCTAAAGAAAACCAAGTACACCCAACTAAATAGCAAACACATATGCTTAAGAAGGAGTAGCTTTCCTGTTTTGAGTAATATCTTCTCTTTTTGTAATGGAAAAAGACTACTGTCCCAAACAGAAGGAAGGGAATTATGGAAGGTTAGTATCAACACAGTAAAACAGAACAACTTTTTGGATACTTAGAGATCTGGTGCTTTAGAGCTTAACAACACCTTACTTTTACCAGTATATTGTACATTTTCAGAAATTTTTATGTTAGTGTCTTTCCACTTTGGCCTAAAGAGCTCCTGTCAGCATTTCATTTAAGGTAGGCTTAGTGGTCATGATTTCCTTCAGCTTTTATTTTTGGGAAAACTTTTATCTTGCCTTTATTTCTGAAGGATAGCTGTGCTGAGTAAAATATTCTGGATGGCAACTTTTTTTCTTTCAGCACTTTGACTGTATCATCCCACTCTCTCTTAATCCACAAAATTTGTGCTGAGAAATCTGTTGATAGCCTTATGGAGATTCCCTTGTATAAATGTTTTTCTCTTGCTGCTTTAAAAATTCTCTTTGATTTTAGGCAGTTTCATTATAAAGTGTCATGAAGAACATTTTGAATTACAATTATGGAGTGACCTATCGGATGTTCTAATCTCTTTCTGGGCTTGGGGAGTTCTCAGCCATTTTTTAAAAATTTTTTTATTTATTTTGAGAGAGCATGCAGGGGAGGGACAGAAAAAGAGGAGAGAATCCCAAACAGGCTCCACTCTGGCAGCTGGATGCCCAATTGACTGAGCCCCCCACCCCAGACACCCCTCAGCCACCATTTCTTTAAGCAAACCCTCTGTCCCCTTCTCCATCTCTTCTCTTTCTATGATTCCAACAGTGTATAGACTGTTTCTCTTAATGGTGTCTTACAACTCCCATAGGCTTTCTTCATTTGTTTTTATTCTTTTCTCTTTTTGCTCCTCTGACTGGATTATTTATTTATTTATTTGTTTGTTTTTAATGTTTATTTGTTTTTGAGAGAGACAGAACGTGAGAAGGGAAGGTGCAGAGAGAGAGGAAGACACAGAACTTGAAGCGGGCTCCAGGTTCTGCACTGTCAGCACAAAGCCCAACACGGGGCTCAAACTCACAAACTGAGATCATGCCCTGAGCTGAAGTCGGAGACTGAACCGATGTCGGACACTGAACCACTGAGACACCCAGGCGCTCCTCTGACTGGATAACTTTAAATGATCTGTTTTTAAGCTTACCACTTCTTCTTCCGTTTAGTCTAGTCTTATGATAAAACTCTATACTGAAATCTTTAGTTCAGTCATTGTATTCTTGAGCTCTAAAATTTCTGTTTTGGCCTTTTTTTTTTTTTTTTAATGCTCTCTTTCTCTTGATTAAACTTCTCACTTTCTTCTTGTATTTTTTCCCTGATTTCATTAGACTGCTTATCTGTGCTACAAGAGTATCTCTCCTTTAGAACAATTATTTTTAATTCTCTGTCAGACCATTCATGTATCCCATTTCTTTGGGTCAATTACTTGAAGTTTACTGTGTTCCTTTGGGAGTGTCATGTTTTCCTGATTCCATGATTCCTGTAGACTTGTGGAGTTGTCTATACATTTCAATAAGCAGTCACCTCTTCTAGATTGTAGGGAATAACTTAAGTAAGGAACTATGCTCACCTGTAGGCGGGGGCGTGCTGGAGCATGCTGCCGTCCTGGGTCTAGCAGTAGAGCACCAAGTGCAGGGATGTGTGGCATCTCCCGGTGTGGAGTCATGTGACTCTTCACTGGCTCTGAACACTTGAGTCCACAACATTGACACCCGTGTGGTCTTTGGCAAATCTTACGGGAGGTTGCAGTGGCTTCAATGACTTTTGGGGTTTTCAGTGGCACTTCCAGATCCACCGGATAGGCACCAGGGTAGGCAGCAGTGGTGGCCAGAGCCAGAGATGTGCACGCACTGAACTCTGAAGGCCAGCTGCAGGTGCCCGCATAGAGGCAGGGGCTGGCTGCAGACACGCACACAGTGCTGGGAGTTAAGGTCAGCAGCAAGGGCCAGGGCCACCTTCAGGCACACTGGCAGCTGCAGGGGCCCTGGTGCAAGTGTTCACCCCTGTGGCTGCAAGGTCTCACCTTGGACCCGTGGCCGGCACTGGAGGCCGGTGACGGGGCTGCAGCAGCGGGGGGCAGGGGCACAGCCGAGGCAGCCCGTCGTGCAGGCCAGCGGCGGGGGCTGGAGCTGGAGCTGGGCTCACAAGCAGCTCTGGGACCCTGGCTGCTGACAGGCGCTCCTGCGACCTCCCCACTCGCATGCACACAGCACTGCAGCTCGGTGACACGGGTGGGCCAGGGGCGTGCAGGTGCACAGCTCGGAGGGCGAGCTGAAGGTGAGCCCAGCGGTCTGTGCCAGTAACTGGAGACAGGGCCAAATGTGGGCCCACAAGCGACTCGGGGGCCCTGGCTGTTGCCACGAACTTCTGCGGCTGCAGGAGATCCCCGAAGGCCTGTGCCGTAATAATGGCCGTGGCACGTCAGGCTGGCAACGTGGAAGTGTGCAGCCTAGCCTCAAGCACGCACATGGCGTAGACGTTAGCGTGTTGCCCTCACGGGGCCCCAGAGCATCTCAGGCTCCAGCTGAGGCAAGGGGGACGCGGCAGTGGTGAAGGGGTCAGGCAGCTCGTATTGGTGAGGAGCCCACGAGGGGCACAAGCCTGTGGAATCTGCTGGGGGTGGGGGGGCGCCTCTGCGCCCCTGGTTTCTTCCGGGGCGGACCTGCTGGGTCGTCTTCAGAGCAGGTCGTCGGGAACCATGGTCCTCACCGCACGGCTAGTGCTGGCAGCCTCTGACCCGCTTCCTTGCCCCTGGCCATCTGTGTCTCAGCTCTGCCGGCTTCTGGGTGGGCCAGAACCAAAGCGGGCTTCTATGTCATGCCCCAAACGGCTAGGGAGGCTGGCTGCTCATCACTCCCGCCCTTTTCTGGCAAGGGGACTCTTTCTAGCGGGTAAATCCCCTTTGGGGTCAAGGTGGTCAATGGGATGATGCAAGCAAAACGAACCTGTTCTTCCCTCTCTTTTTGTACAGTTATCCTCGGGTGTTTTATTCCATTATCTTGTGGAAGTTTCTTTTTTTTAATAATTTTATTTGTTTATGTTGACAGAGAGCGCGCAATGGGGCGAAAGAGAGAATCCCGAGCAGGCTCCACACTGTCAAAGCAGAGCTGACGTGGGGCTCAAACCCATGAACTGTGAGATCTGACCCGAGCCGAAATGAAGAGTCGGACACTTAACCAACTGAGCCAACCAGGTGTCCCCTGCTGAAGTTTCTTAGGTAGACACCTGGGCTCACCCAGAGCTGTTTCTGATTACGGATAGCTGTCCATTTGTTGATCTTTGTGGTAGGGATGGAAGCTACTTCACCACCTTGATAACATCACTCTAAATATTTCTAAACATAGTCACTGCTGATAAGGAGTTCTCAGGGCAAGCTTTCATTATTAAATGGTTGTTCATAATGTTCTCTGGAGCCGCACTGTCCAATGGAATTTTCCACAAAGGGAAGTCCACTAGCCATAGGTGTCTACAGAGCACTTGCAAAGTGTTTAGTGCAGTTGAGGCGCTGAGTTTTTAATTTTACTTAATTTTAATTGTATTAAAATTAAGTAGCAAGAAGTGACTAGTGGCTCCCACACTGTTCCGTGCGCCTTGCCATTCCAGGTGCAGACTCAAAGCCCAGCAGCACTGGCAGCACCTGGGAACTTACTAGAAGCCTGGGCCCCACACCAACTGAATTTAGAAGGTACATTCTAATATGACCCCTGTGGTAATTCATATGTATACGGAAGTTGATAAGCCCTGTTTTGGAGATTTTGTTCCTTAAATGAGGCTACATTAATTGGCTGGAGTTCTGGTTGTTTGTTTTGTCTTAGTGTTTTCTCATTCTGAAAGAATAACTCAAATGACTGTCTAGGCCTGAATCCAAGGACTATGAGACCTTAAGCACACAATGTCTTTGTGTCCCAGTCTCCATATAGCTCATATACAAATCTCAGTTCCATAGCAACCTATGCCACTAGATTGTGCACGGGTTTTTTTTTAGCACCATGCAATTATAAAGTATAATCTGCAATAGGAAACAAGCATAATTTGAACTAGATAATGTTACCTCTGAAGGGCCCATACTAGTAACATTTAGTAATAAGAAAAGTCAGGCCTTCAAACTCCACCTTACCTGATTTCATCCTTTCAGCCATCTCTTCCGTCTCGTGCCCCCAGCGCCCCCCCCCCCGCTCCCTCAAATGCCCCTTTACCACACAGACCAACACACAGACAGCACACAGACAGCGACACACCAACAACCTGCTTTTCCCAGTGGGTTGTAACTGGCCGTTCGGGGCCATGTCTGTGACCCTGTGTGAGTTCTCCTTGACCGGATTCTCTTTCCTGCCCCCAGCTGGCAAAGTTCGACTCCTCTTCATGATGCTGGCCATGTTTTTGTCTCTGCCCCTGAGCAAAGTGAACGAACCCCTGCCTCCTCTAAAACTTCACGGTGACCTGTAGCAGCTGCTCACGGCACACGTCATACAGTGTCGCAAGGGTTTATGTATCTGTCTCTCCCCCTCCCTCTGCTATTAGCTCCTTAAAGAAAGAGAAACTACATCGAATTCATCTTTATAACCCTTGTGACCAGTACAATATTGGCACATAGTTGGACTTCAGTGAGTATACAATAAAATAAAAAGAATGGACGTTTCTCCAAGGTCACATGGCTTTGGTCAGAACTGGAACTAGAACCTAGATTTTCCAATTCCCATCCAGGCCAATGCTATTTCTACTACATTCTACAGCCTGTTTTAGCACAAACAGCAATCTCGGAACATTTCAGGCAACAACCGTGGGAAAGAGAACGCCGTCTTCCAAAGTGACACAGGTCAAAAGGGAAGCAGAGCAAAATCCCACTTTAAAATTCATGCAGTTTATCAGAAGCTCCCTTAGAGACTGTGTGTCACTTACATAGCTGGTGAAATTAAGCAATGCAAATCCAAAACGGGGTCAAGAAAACAACAAAACCAGAAAATTTTTACTTAGAAATAACCAATTTATGCCTGTTAGGCTTTGTGAAAAGATGACAGGCAGTTGTAAGTAGTGAGGAAAGTACAGATTTCATCTGCTGTTCTTTTTTTTTTTTAATTTTTAATGTTTTTATTATTAAAAAAATTTTTTAATGTTTTATTTATTTCTGAGAGAGAGAAAGTGTGAGCAGGGGAGGGTCAGAGAGAGAGGAAGACACAGAATCTGAAACAGGCTCCAGGCTCTGAGCTGTCAGCACAGAGCCCGACGCAGGGCTCGAACCCACGAACCGTGAGATCATGACCTGAGCCGAAGGCGGACGCTTAACCGACTGAGCCACCCATGCACCCCAATGTTTTTATTATTTTTGAGAGAGAGAGAATGCAACCAGGAGAGGGACAGAGAGAGAGAGAGACACACACACAGAATCCGAAGCAGGCTCCAGGCACTGAGCTGTCAGCACAGAGCCTGACATGGGGCTCGAACTCATGAACCGTGAGATCCTTACCTGAGCCAAAGCTGGATGCTTAACCAAGTGAGCCACCCAGGAGCCCATTTCATCTGCTCTTTTGACTGTGAAAGTGTGTTATGCTGGTTACACTTAAAGTTTATCTGGGTAAATGGACCAATAGTAATGAAAATGAGCATGTGAGCAAACCCGGGCCAGGGAGAGGAGGAAAGACCCAAAGATGGAAGGAGAGAATGTATGCAGGTGGTAACAAAAGGCAGAGGGACAGAAGGAAGAGTTTGCATGAATAGCTAAAGATTTTCAAACTAAATTAATGGCAAGACTGATTTAATATATGCATATTAACAAAGGGCACCTATCCCCCCCTGCCTTTCTTTCATCAACTATTCTATTCTTATTTCTTTTTACTTAAGAATAGGTGAAGGGGCACCTGGGTGGCTCAGTCTGACTTTGGCTCAGGTAATGATCTCACAGTTTGTTAAGTTCAATCCCCGCATCGGGCTCTGCTGTCAGCACAGAGCCCGCTTAGAGCCTGTGTCCCTATCTCTCTGCCCCTCCCCCACTTACACACACACACACACACACACACACACACACACACACTCTCTCTCTCTCTCTCTCTCTCTCTCTCTCACAAATAAACATTCTAAAAAATAAAAAGGAGCTTTCTTTTCTTCCTTCTAGAAGGAAGTTCAGGCTGAGTAATAGGGATGGTACATACAAAAGCTGTGAGTTGTCCGGCGTGATGAAGTCTGGGACACATTTGGGGAAGTGAAAAGAGAGGGGCGTGGGAGGAAGGCAGGAGACAGCTCCCAACATCATGTATGTGCATCATAGTAAGGAGTCTGGATGGTACGTCAAAGGCAGTGAGACCTTTTTTAAGAGATCATTCATGAAGCAGATAGGGACAGTAAATTTGAAAATCATTTCCAACCCATTGCTCGGCGGGGGGGGGGGGGGGGGGGGGAAGGTATCTATACAGCCATGTATAAAATACATTGGAGCAGGTACGAAAAGCTGTTAAATGCTACTTCCTCTTTCAGTCTCCATTTGTGAATTCTTTGTGGTAATCGTACAGCAACAGTGTGAAGGCGCATTTTTTTCTCAGATAAGCTGTTGTGGCCGTGTTCCAGGGAGATGTGCAAACTGGCACAGCAGATCTCGAACTCCTTCACTGCCCACAAACACAGGATTTCCTTCCCCACACACTCATCTCTGCTTTCTTCAAAGCACTATCTTCCACGGGGCGCCTGGGTGGCTCAGTCGGTTAAGCGTCCGATTTCGACTCAGGTCATGATTTCGTGGTTTGTGAGTTTAAGCCCCGCGTCGGGCTCTGTGCTGACAGCTCAGAGCCTGGAGCCTGTTTCAGATTCTGTGTCTCCCTCTCTCTCTGACCCTCCTCCACTCACGATCTGTCTCTCTCAAAAATAAATAAACATTAAATAAAATCAAAAAGAAAAGAAAGCACTACCTTCCCTTCCCATAGACCTACTCAATTTCCTGGGAAATGACATCACATTTTAAATACAGCAAAAGATATTCAAAGAAATCCTACACTTCTGTAACATATTTTCTGAATATAAAAGTAATATGCTTTTTAGCTTAAAATTTGGAAAACTATAAAGAAGTTTGATGTAAATTCTTTCTTTTTTCTATAAAAAGGAATACTTCTAAAAATGTGATTATGCTCTAATGTTTTTTTACCTCCTTTTTTTCTTAATATATTAGAATGATTTTATCCTTATATTTTATTCTAAAACATTGTTTTAATGTCTGTATAGAGTTTACTGTATGAAACCAACATAATTTACCTAACTACAATTTATTGTCTCCTAGAATTTTTTCTTTTTTCGCTACTATAATACTATAATAAAACTATTCTAAGCATCTGTGATTTTCTGACGATAAACAGACTCCTTTTGAATTCTTTTCTCTTTCATGTGCGTCCAGACTTTAATTTTTTAAAAAACGCACGAAGGTAAATCTGTAGCCAACTGTTTGGTACTCCCCTCTTAAGAAATACAAAGGAAAAATGACATGTAAATATCGCCACAATTCTCTTTGGTGAAAGCACAGCCAGGACATAGGCAATGACCGAAATCTGCAGGGAGAGAACATTTTAGAACAAGGGATTAGCATACAGAGAGGGCTACAAATGTTTATGAAGCACCTACCATAGAACAGCCTCTGTTCTAAGCACTGGGGATGTAGACAGAGTAAGACAGACACAACCTCAGCCTCGCAGAGTTCAGTCTAACCAGGTAGAAACACTTAGGGAAATGACACCGGAGAATGATGTTAAAACCAATGCAAAAATTGCACCTATAAATAATTTTTTCAGGGCTACTGAGTTTTAAGCCTCATTGTCTACTATTAATCCTCATCCTTCACAAATATTAATCAAAGTTACCTGCACATCCACACTAGTTTCTTTCATTAGGTCTTAGACCCTTACGCATCAGAGAACATTTTGCCTTCGTTAGGACTGTAATATCTTGTCTTGAATTTTGAAAAATGGCTCCTTTCTCTGATAGAAGGTCATTCAGCATCTATTCGCCATACCCTAGTGGTAGTTTTAGATCCTGATTTGCAGGATCCGCGTTTGAGGAACACAGAACTCTCAGTCCCCTAGTCGGCATGCTCCAGGCAACCACATCTTCTATTTGTCTTTTTAAAGATTCCCAAATTCCTGTTTCTTAGTGTAAAACATACTGCAAATGAACTAGATGATCTGGTTATCTTTTTAGAGTTAAATGCAATCATCTCTCTCCCTCTTTGCACCAATCTAGGCCCTTTTGAACTCAAAGGCCTCCATCTGCAAAGAATATTTGCAAAACAAAGAAGGACAAATGGTGGGTTGGGGGTGTAAACTTTTTCTGAAGAATGTGCTAAACTCTTTCACTATTTAATAGATAAGAATGAATACTGCTGTTTAACTAGATCCAGCCTCTGAAATATCTAATTAAAACTGATGTGCTTATTTAGTTTCCAATTCATCACAGGTGGGCCCACATTAATGTGAAAATGAGAGTAAATTACCAGCATTTGGCAATCTCACTGAATGTCATTCACATTATTAGCTCAAACCTCAAAATGCATTTTAAAATGTGGTTCACAGGTAGGGCACGGTCTCTCCACACAAACAAAATTCTTCACTGGAGAGCTGATGGAATTTCACTTTTGTGTAAGGAGTTCCCAATGGCAAAAATCCACCTACTCAAAACACTTAGCTATGACCCCATAGAAGGTGTACCTCAGAGAAGGCACTAGTTATGAAGCAAGGCTCCCTCTCTTCCCAGTCATAAATAATCTAGCAACTTCTATGCTATGTGTATTTAATCACAATTTTCAAACGTAATAACATAATAACTGGAATGACTAGGTAGTTTGGCCCAACTCTCGTCTGGCTTGTCAACCAGAACTTCATATAACATTCAGCTCATCTGACTTTACAGAGGACTCCCTTCCTGTGGTCCTTCTGCAGAATGAGAAAAAAACCACCGCAGAGGACAGCCACCTCCCTGAGCTGCACGTGGGCCCCGAGACCATCGTCCTTTCTCTTTCCACATCTACAAAATGTAAAGTCGCCTTCCATCTGATTGATTTTTGAAGGGCTCTTTACAACAGCATGCTGAAAGGCGTTCTGGAAGTGCACAGAATGGAATCCCGCGACAAAAGACAACACTCGATGGCAGGCAGGATGATTTGTTTGTATCTCAAAATCGCTTTTGTTTCCCACCTTTTCCTACAGCTTCTAAATCCAAATAGAAGATAATTTAGTTCATCATTAAAGCACAGGCTGTTATGGGCTAACTTATAAGCAGAATAAATTATTTCAGGGGCATAGAACAAGGCCAAGGAAGCTCCCACTTTAGACATAGACTCACCCATTCATATGCCCTTTACCTGCTTTTAATGTCCAAAGCCCTAAATGGAAATTTAGTATTTTTATCTCAAAGTCCTGAGCCCTTTGATTGAAAATTCATATTTCTTGGCAAAGAATAAATAGATGGTATGGTGCTCAAGCTCATGAGCAGTCTGGGAAATACAAATCCAAGCAACAATCAAGTATCCATTTCAACTAGCAGCCTGGTAAGTTTGCAGGCCAGGAGCACACAGTGCTGGTGAGGAAGTGGGCGCACCCCTTCTCACTCGTCGGTGAAGGGAGTCTGGACTGCCAGCAACTTGTCATAAAGATAATCTAGCAAATTTTATGTTAAGTGTATTTTATCACAATTTTTAATGTAATAATAGCTGTAACTAATGTAGCAGTGGCTATTATAATTAAACATATCCAAACCCATTGGCTCAGCTCTACCTTTCCACCTTTGGGGATCTAACAGATATAGAAGTCAATACACTAGTACCTAACAACATATGTTTCTAAAAAAACTTGACTGCAGCATTATATGTGACATGGTGGTAGGAGGCCAGCCAAATACACTGAGGTATATCTATACTAGGGAAAGTTATGTTGCTTATTAGCCTGAAAAAAATCCATGAAATACATACTTAAGTGAGAAAAATGAGTGCAGAGTGTCTTATAAATAAGAGGAAATACTGTGCAGTGGCTCAGAGAACGGACTTTGGAGCTAGGCAGAGTGACTCTGTAGCCTACATTTTTAGCAGTTTGACCGTAAATAAGGCTTTTAGTCTCTGCAAGGCTCAGTATCCTCATGTGTAAAATGGGTATAAAACATGGGGATGATACTATGCATATTACAAGGTGTGGGTCAACACTGACTAAAAAGGATGTAAGTCGAGTCTATAGAAAGCCACAAAGAAGACATTCAATCCATGCTAGTTCCCTGCTCCATGTGTCTCTAAAATGAGTGTGCGTCACAGCTCTGCTTGACAGCCCTGGCAGAGAGCTAGCCTGGGGACCGTCAACAGGAAGTGGATTCAAAAGAAATGCACAGTCTTGAGGTTAGAAGACGTAGCTTCAAACCTCTGCTCAGCTACTTGGTGACTGTGTGCCCTTCCATAAGTGTATGATTGTTCTGAGCCTCACTCCCTGCCTCCTATAGTTTGAGAATTAAATCAGATGCATGCACATGCACATACCTGTGTGTGTGTGGTGTGTGTGTGTGTGTGTGTATGTGCGCACACACACCCGCAAGTGTGCTCCTTGCCCCAGAGGTGGTATTCAAAATTTTAACACCTGGTATTGCATAGATACCACCTAACTAGAATGATTCCTGACTGCTGGCACATAATAGGTACTCACTAAGTATGTTTTCATTACTTTCTTTTTGTCATTTATTTTAAAAAACGTGTTTGAATATTTAATATAAGCCCAATACCATGCTTTCCTTGATGGGAAAGGATAATTCTGATACTCAACTAAGTAAAAGGTAAGTAATTTTTATGAAACATTGCAATTATTCCCAAAGTCAGTGCCCCACACCCCTCCACAGAAAAATCAGAATGAAACAAAATTCTCAAGTTCTTTTTTTTTAATGTTTTTTATTAATTTCTAGGAGAGAGAGAGAGAGACAGCGTGAGCAGGGGAGGGTCAGAGAGAGAGGGAGTCACAGACTCTGAAATAGGCTCCAGGCTCAGAGCTGGCAGTCAGCACAGAGCCCGACGCGGGGCTCGAACCCACGAACCGCGAGATCATGACCCGAGCGAAAGTCGGACGCTTACCCGACTAAGCCACCCGGGCGCCCCAAACTCTCAAGTTCTTAATAGCAGCGTTATTTTAGCTGCGAAGCTCCTGTCATAAGGTGCCGCCACAACACAAACAGGGAAGTCCGGAGGCAGGGGCTACACGCTGAAGTCCGCGGTCGAAGGAGGGCAGGAGAACTCTAGGATGAACGACTGTGATTCGCAACGGGGGTGACCCCCGGGCAGCTGCGGGCAAGGAGAGGCAGCCTCTGCAACAAAGGGAGCAAACGGACTCGGACCTCAGGTTTCCACACCCCTTCTTTTCACTGGGCCTCTCTCTCCTCCTCCCAATAAAGGGGGCATCAGGGCGCCCCGGCACCTGCAAGGGCCCTTCTCGCCGGACACTGAGCTGTTCCGAGCTCCAGGCAAGTCTGTCTGTCTCAGGGTTCTTTTGAGAGTACGTTGTAAAGGGGTGAGGACTGAGAACAAGGAAATTCAGCGTGAAGTCACAGCAAGAGAGAGTCTGGAGTCTGACACACCTGGATCCGAACCATTTTCACAAGGTTCAAGCCATCTCTCTCCAAGGAACTGAAGTTCTGCAGTCAGAGGGAAGGTCTGCCACTGCACGCGGGTGCAAACGGGGCTCTGAGCTAAGCCAACATTAATGGAATGTGTGGTTGCTAAAAAAGAGAACCACTTCACTCCAAAAAGTACCGCTTCACTAAGTTGGGAGTGATTTTTCCCCTCGCGTACTGAGAAGTCCAGGGCAGCTGCCGCCGAACCAGAGCCTGTCACCTCCTGGCCAGCCCCTCAGGATGAGATCTCACCTACGCCCAGACACAGCGGCTGGAGGTCCCACCAGCACACACGCGCTGTGCTGGCACACCGAGAGGCAGGGTGATCACCTAAGCCAGGGTGCCCACTGCTGAAATGCCCGTGCCTCCGGGGCCCTGACAATCCCAGGCAAACCGAGTCAGGTGGCCGCCCAAAGAGAGAACAGAAGCCAAAAAAGAAACTGCCAGCTGGGTCCGTCCTGCCATTTTAAAGGTCTTTCTCAACCGTCCGACTCAAACAACTTCTGCTCGTCGGCCGCAACTCAGCCGCAGGGGGCCCATCTGCAAAGAAGGCTGAGAAATGCCCGTGGCCGCCACCTACCTAAACCTTGTGTCCCAGTAGGAAAACAGAGCATGAATACCGAACAGGACTCCCTTTCATACTTGGTTAGCCTGGAATGGCACGGTCCATGGAACCCCGTATCGTTCCTTAATCCTAAAACCACTGTGAGCCCCGGAGCCTTCTTAGAGTTCTCTTCTAAGTACCTGCCATAAGTGAGATAATAATGACTCAAGAATTTAGCAGGTCAGACCACCATTTCGTTGAGAAGAGCTGGGGTGGGCTTATTACAACTGTAACTGCCTGGAGGCTCCCTGTGGGCTCTAGCTCTCATGGCCTCCTGTAAAATGGCGCCAGCGAGGTGGTGGGAACTGGTTTCCAGTGACTCCCCTCCAGTGACTGTGCATCTCTGTCTCGTCTCTGAGCTCCAGCAAGCAGAAGAAGGAAGAAAGATGCACACGACTACCAGCACTGACAGGGCCCTGACTAGGGATTAAGCTTTCTCCAATCCCATCTCCACCCAACCACAGAGTGTCGTCTTGAAGAATCATTTGTGGTAAATGAAGAGAGAGGAGCTGTAAGGGCAAGAAATTGGTAGAAAATAATAGGGAAGAAGTGCTATCGTTTGATGAGGGTAATAACCTTTCTAAACTAGTGTCCTACCGCATTAGATTTTCCATGAAATTATTTAAAACAGCAGGGAATCAAACATCCCCACATTATTAACCTCCAGTGTGTGCTTACTGAAGAAAATCCCAAGGATATTTATGCGTCTCGTGCAGGGGTTGAACCTTAATGTCACAGACTGAAGCAATGAAGCTATGGAATCCTGCCTGTGTTGCCTTTTGTCGATAACGGGCACCACAGCTGTATTTCTTGCCTGGTGAACGTGCAAAATTGCTCTTCAGCCTATTGCAATAAGCAGAACGTCAGTCATCCCTTCCTAGCCTTTGGCAGCTTATTACATAAAAGAATAGGTCTTATTTGCAGCTGCTCCTCCCTTTTCAGGGAGCCTTCGTTAGGAGAAACACTAAGAAGTTGATACACAAAGTCGTGTATTTTTTTCTTGAGACTCTTTCCTACGAAGAAACACAACGGTAGGAAAGCTTCACCACCACAGCCGTGATATTGTTATAATAAACCATCACACCACATACACGAGTGAGAACATCCAGCCACAGCTCATCACATTACCTGGGAGTAAATCTGTCACAATGTGAGTCACTGGAGAAGCACTATGGCCAAACACGTTGAATTATAGCTAGGTTTTAGCATTAATTATAATAATTATATTGTAACCACCATTTCATCATAAAAACTAGTTTCATTCTGACATTTTATTCTTTGTTCCAGGCCTTGCAAAATTCCCAAACTGCAAAAGGAGTTTAAAAATAGTGTTTGATCAAGGTTACAAAATGTATTTACAGATTTATGGCTTTTTAAAACGGCATTCAAATAAATGGTAATTAATATACAGGAAAGCTTGCTAAAACTGATTGGATTCCATACTCCCTATAAGTTAGAAGGATTTAATTTTTGCATTTTTTGAAGAACTATGCATGTATAAATTATAGGTAGTTGTGAATTCCAAAGCTATAAATATACTGGAGGACCCTGGTGGTATCATACTGAACAGCTGTTTGCAGAGAATAAGCCTCTCTAGTACCCCGAGGAAGGCACAGAATACTGAAATGTTGGCTAAATGTTCAGATTGTGCAAAGGATGAATACCTCTGAAAACAAAAGGAAAATATGAATGATATCCCTGGGTTTGTGGCTCGGTCTGGGTAAGCTCTGTCAAAAGCCACTTCCAGGCTTTCTTTCCCCTCGCTTCCTTCTCTACCCTTTTTCTCCTTCTCTCCTCCCCCTCTCCTCGCCTTTCTCTCCTCTGTGCCCCTTCCTCTTCTTCCAGGTAATTTAGTTCAAAAGCTATTAGCTAGAGCTGAGCAAGGTATGTATCAGCAGAGGGACAGTGAGGTGCAGACCACAGTGGCACAAGGTGGTGTATTATGGCTCAAGCCCAGTGAGAATGGTACCCCTGGGGAGGAAGGGTGAGGAGGGTAGCCATGGAGATAGCGGGGGCTTAGTGCCGAGCAGCAGACCCCAAGCAGGTACGAGGGGGTGGGGCAATTCAGAACAGAGTGCCCAAGCTGGCACAGAGTGTGCCAGGCATCCTGTGGGGCTTGGAGCTGGAGTGAGACGGGAGGCCATCCGTGCAGGGAAGAGACAGTGAGGGTGCTGTGGTACCCAGGCCTCAGAGGTAAGGAAGGCACCCACATTAAGTGTTCAGCGGTACAGCGCGCAGTGCTGAGTCCCAGAAGGGTATGGAGAGTGTCCTCGGAGAAGCGGGGGAGCACAGGTGAGGGCAGGAGGCTGTCTGTGAGTGAGGGCTGCCCACACAATAGGGTGGAGCCTGAAGGGCCTGGTGAAGCCTTCATCCATGGAGGAGAAGGTGGCAGTGGCCTGGCATGGGGGTGTCAGAGCCCAAGAGGGAAAGGACAGCTAGCGCAGGAAGGGCATCTGAGGCGAGGTGACCGAGCCCAAGCAGGGTGAGGAGGATGATTAGGTGGAGGGTCCCAGAATGGGGTGTCAGTATCTGAGTGGGATGAGAAGAGTACCCGAGCTGGGAGATGAGCAGCCCAGCAGCAGAGTTAGCACGAGGCAAAGGTTAAGGTTCCCGAGAAAGGGAGGGTGGGGGGCACTTATAGATAAGATACAATTACAGGGGGATACGAAATGGTGGTGGTGACCATTATGGAATATCAGAGCCCAAGTAGGGTAAAGAGGATGGCCCATATGGGAGCTTTCCAGAACCAGTTACCTGAGCCCAAACAGGGGCAGGAGATTAGACCCACAGAAGAACGTCTTACTGCAGTCAGAACCTGAGCAGCGGGAGGGGGTGAGGAGGAGAGTTTGTGGACTGGGGAGGCAGCACTGGCAGTAGTGAAGCATAGAAATCTGGGGCCCAAGTGGGATGAGGCGGGAGTAGTAGAGAAAGGTAGCCTCACACTGGAGTCTGAAATGGAGCTGATGCTCATGCAGCGGGTGGCGGACCCCTTAATAGGGAGGCCGTGGAGCAGTAGTGATAGGAGTTTGGCTACAGAAACAGATTTATCAGTGAGTGAATATGTTAAGAACAACGGGAATCAAGTTTCTCACTGTCAAAGAAGAGAATTTCAAATACGGAAAGGGAGAAAACAAGAATGAGACATGTGACATTAGACTGAACTTGAAGTACTGGTATGAATTCATGGTTTTAAATATACGTATATAGATCTAGAAACACACACGGATGCAAATGTGTGAGTGAGTGTGTATACACATATAGTTATTACCCAGCTGATTCCACTGGGAAGGCCTAGAAATGACACCCTAATAGCAATGAGCACACCTAGTACCCGATTTTGATTTGTAAACACAGTGTTCTTATTTAAAAAATCAGGGCTCCTTGCAGAAATGGCTGATTCCATATCTGGAGCAGGGATATTGAGGAATGAGCTGAAACATTTTTGTGTGCCAAAAAGACAGTGCCCAAAACTGATAGAGACATGTCACAAGGAAACAGTGTCAGCTGAGGTTTCTGTTGGCCAAATCTGAGACAATATGAGTAACAAAAACAAACAATGATAGTAATGAATTTTTAAGTCATTCAATAACAGGAACCCATGAGTCCATACCTATCTAAATAAATAAACAACAAATAAATGCATAAGTAAAAAGTTTAACTGGGTGGGGGAGATATGCCTGACAGATACCGCCTTAATCATGTGATCAAAATGAACATCCACGATGGAATAAATCAAAATTATGTGCCACCTGATAAAATGCATTGAAAAGAGCACAGCATTACTTCTTCGATATTTCTGCCAAAGATGTATAGGCTGAGTCTAATCATTAAGAAACAGACAATCCCAAGTTGCAGAACATTTAACAAAATTCCTAGACTGTAATTCTCAAAAGTCACATGGCTTTGGACGTCAAGAAAAGACTGAGGAACTAGTCCAAACTGAAAGATGATCAAGACACAAGATAACCTAATGTAACGCATGATTTTAGACGGAATTATTTTGCCTATAAAGCTGCTATAAAGCCAAAATGCACGGGCCAAAAGAAGGGCAAAAGGGTAACAAGGAAGACAATCCAGACCTCAGGAAAGCGTCACCGGAAGAGACGGTGGGCAACCGGGAATGGGTGGCATTTTATAGATGCTCATGAGAGAGAAATCCAGATGAACAGAAAAGCCTGAGCAAAACAAAGGAAGAAGAAGATATCCAAGTTCATACAAGAATAGAATGCGTAGAGTAGTGCCACAGCAGATCAAGGTAGGAAAAGGTAGAAATTAGATCATACTATAAATTTCCATCTCAGATGTGTGTAGTTTTGCTCAGGAACCACTATCAAACATGAGTTTTAAGAAGATAAAGTATAGGGGCGCCTGGGTGGCTTAGTCGGTTAAGCGTCCGACTTTCGCTTAGGTCATGATCTCGCGGTTCGTGGGTTCGAGCCCCGCGTCGGGNCGCGGTTCGTGGGTTCGAGCCCCGCGTCGGGCTCTGTGCTGACTGCCAGCTCAGAGCCTGGAGCCTGTTTCAGCCTGTGACTCCCTCTCTCTCTGAGCCTCCCCTGCTCACGCTGTCTCTCTCTCTCTCTCTCTCCTAGAAATAAATAAAAACACAAAAAAAAAATCTTTAAAAAAAAAAAAAGAAGATAAAGTATCCATATTGCTCAGTGATTCAATAATTGGCAATAATTTTGAGGAAAGATTAGAAAGAGGAGAGAGTGTAATTTGAGGAGGGTCAATAGGAGGTACAGCATGGTAACTATCACTTGCATTCCTCATTGATCTATGGATTCAAATCTGAATTATAGGAGAGAGTTGCTATAAAGAATCATTACAAACTACATGGGCTCTAACTGAAATTTCTATGAACTATTCAGAATCCAACACAGGTTACTTTTTAAACTATGTAAGGGTGGTTATTATAAGTAGAGGTAAAGAATATCTCCAAGGTGCAGCCGTTACTGGAAAGCATAGGAGCACAGAACAGACTCAGAGCCAACCAGCCCATACCTAGGCTAAAAAGGAGTGTAAAGAGAACACTGCTTAAGATTTTGGGGTCTTCTTCACAGGTGAATGGCCGAATGCAGCAATAACAGCACACGTGTGGGCCACCAGAACACCAGAAGAAGCCAGAGAAGGCAGGTGACCCGCTGAAGACAAAATGGAATCGTTTATGAACCCACCTGAAACACGGTCTTGGAATTCTTTGAACTGAAATGAACTTGATTTTACTACATCTGAGGAGTCATCATGACAGAAATAAATGGACAAATTCCGTCATTTGTTCTAAAAATACTTTTATACCCAGCTTTTTGTAACACTTACCATTAATGACTCTTTAAGATACAACATAGTAGAAAATAACAAACTAGACACAAACACGCATAATCACCATGCCTGTTATGTGTAACTTTTTGTCCTTTAAATAATTAATCCATATTTAATAATTCTCTTACATAATTCATGTGGTATATCACAAAATGTTTCTCTTTTTCTTTAACTCTCCATTTTGAAATAGAGATTTATAGGAAGTTGCAAAAATAATACAGAATTATCTTATGTAAACTTTACGCCATTTCCCACACTACTCACATCTTCTATAACTGAAGTACAATATTAAAACCTGAAAACTGAATTGGTAAAACGAGTGTGTAATTCTACACCATTTTGTCACATGCAAATGTGTGCAGCCACCAACACAGTCAATATAGGAGTCAATTCCATCACCACAAGGATCTCCCTATGGCCACCCCTTTACAGTCACACACACACATACACACACACAAAACCCTCCCTAGGCCCTGGTAGTCTTAATTTTGTCATTTTGAGAATGTTATATAAATCAAATTACAGAGTATGTGATTGGCTTTTTTTTTTCACTCAGCATAATAGCCTTGAGATCTATCTAACCTATCATTACATGTATCAATAATTCATTATAATAAATCATTTTAATTCACCTAATAATGAATAGTACTTCTTGGTATAAATGTACCACAGTTTAACTATTTACCACAATTTTACTATTTTGGTTGTTTCCAGTTTTGACGATTATAAATAAAACTCCTATGAACATTCATCTATAGAAGGGAGGTAGGGGGGAAAAAAGTCTCCAGTGAAGAAAAAAATCAAAATATAGAACATTATTGGAAAAGTTGGAAATTTTGAATATGGATTGTGGATTAGATGTCAGTATCAATGTGAACTCTCCTAATGATGATTATACTGTGATTATATAAGACAATGTTCTTGCTTTCAGGAAATACACACTAAAAGATTTAGCGAGGATGACACACTTTACCTCTTAGTTTCACATGATTCCAGAAAAAGAGTTAGAAAAATGAGGCAAAATTTAAACAACTTATAAACCTGGATAAAGTATCCAGTTCTTAGTACTATCCTTTAAATTTTTCTTTAGGTTTGAAACTATATTAAAATTAAAAGTTAACGAAGAACAGTGCTGTCAGAATGACAATCTGGCTTGCATATCTTATTCAAAGATTCTTGAAAAGTTGGAAAAATAATATTAGATGTGTGTCCAGCATAGAGAATCTTCTGTCCTGAATCTAAACAAGTGAAATGTAGGACCAGATGCCTCTTTCTTGCCCTCTACTCTTCCGAAATATTACCATAAAGAAAACAATCTGATCAAAGAGATTTTAAAATGGATGTTTAGGATAAAAGACTGGCATAAGGTCAGCCAGCTCTCTCTTTGGTAACCACATTCTCACAACGACAGTGTGATACAAAGGCTTGGGGGTCCGGCCTCTAGAGCCATGAGATTTGTGTTGGAAGCCGGGCTTTGCTACTTACTGGCTGTGTGAACTTAGGGGAGTTGGTTAATCTGTCTGTGCTTCAGTTTTTCCTAAAAGAGAGTAGAAATAAAAATAAGACCTAAGTCCAAGGGGTTTCTTGAGTTTTAAAAGTGTTTACACCTAAGTGGCTAAAAGAGTACCTGGCACACAGCAAGTTGTTGCCGCTGCTGCTGCTGTTGTTGTTGTTTTGAGAGAGAGAGAGAGAGAGAGAGAGAGGGAGAAGGGGAGGGAGAGGGAGAGAGAAGGGGAGAGAGAGAGAAGGGGAGAGGGAGGGAGAGAGAAGGGGAGAGGGAGAGAGACAGAAGGGGAGAGGGAGGGAGGGAGGGAGGGAGGGAGAGCACACAGGAGCAAGGGAGGGCAGAGGGCGAGGGAGAGAGAGAATTGTCAGCAGGCTCCACGCCCAGTGCAGAGCCTGACATGGGGCTCGATCGTACAATCCTGGGACCATGAATGGAGCCAAAAACCAAGAGTTGGATGCTCAACCGACTAAGCCACCCAGACGCCACTATCGTGGCTTTTATGCAGAAGTTTACTGTTACTAAGTGAAGGGACTAAAAATAATTTCCTGGAGAGATACAAACACTGCGTGTTGCTTCTTTTCTAGAAATTTTTTTCTTTGCCTCATACACCCCCTTCAATTTGTATCAAACTCCATCTTCTTTTAGGGTATTTTTATTTTCCTGCTCTTTGACAAAATGTTTCTTAATCTTCAGCAGTAATATATCAATATGGAGTGACAGTTTGACAATATGGTTCTCACTTTTCATAGTATAAATTCAAAGACAAATTGTGAACGAGTCAAGTGAAACTTGTAATTCACAGCTGTGAGGTCACACTAGTGAATTATAAGCTTTTCATTATGTCAGAACTGTGAATTACAAAGATTTTTTTCTATATTTCCTGTCAAATAATTTATTAGCTACCCATTTATCGCGGGATTTTTCAGTGTGCCAGTATGAGAGAGCACAAGGACTGTATCACAGCATTTCCAGACAGAACAATGAGAACTCAGACATATAGGAAGAATATTAAAAAGGAAACAGAAATGATTTTAACCCGTATTCTTCTCTAGTTTAGAGTCATTCCTGATGAGCAGTTAGTTTTCTCTAAATTGGAGAGATGACCATCCGGACTTGAAGGAAGTTATCTTTTTACTGTCGCCTCCTTATTAACACCAGCAACTGTCATTTCTTGAAAGCCACTAAGAGTGTAATTCTATACTGTTTAAAAATTAAAAGGTATTCTTGTTAACATGAACATCACTATTATTACTACTATCATTAAACTCTGGATAACTCTTTGAAATTTGCATGGCACTTTCATGTCCTATTTATTATTCACATTGATACAATGAAATCCTATATTATATGAGTATAAGAGGGTATACACACACATATGTATATATGTATATATGTCCCCATGCACTTATGAGAAAATTGAGGTATAGAAAGGCTCCAAGAAAGGCTTATCCAGAATCATGCCACTACTAAATTTCCAAAGCAGGAATCCTAGATTCTAGTTCCAAATCCAGAGATTATTTCCCACGTTGCTCCAAACCTCCTGCTCTGTGCAAGAATGTATAGTGCAACCCAAACAAATCCTGATGCTTCTGCAGCCAGCTCTCTCTTCTGCCCCACATTTGAAGGAGTCCAGTATTTTAAAGTCGTTTTTAAAAGAATTCCAAAACCTGCACTTACAAATCTTAAAGAAAATTTACTCAGTTTCAATGTATACTGTACAGCCGCATCAACTTCCGTTTTCTCTTGGGCCCTCAAAACCCTCCGTGTCACGGGTCAGTGCGGCTCTTGCCATCTGTCCCCTTTCTCCTGCCCTTTGGTCTCCCCAACACTGACCTTCCCTCAGTAGTCCCGATTCTGCACCCTAGGAGCCCATGATCCAAAGACACACAACCACGTTCTCCCTGAAGTTCAGGGAGGTGGACAAAGGAGACAAAATCAAAATTATCCTTCATTAATGGTGCTGGGGTAGTAAAAGCTTACACTCATTCAGTAATCTTATCCTAGAGCACCTGGGTGGCTCAGTTGGTTAATTGTCCAACTCTTGATTTCGGCTCAGGCCATGATCCCAGGGTTGTGGGATCAAGCCTGTGTCAGGCTCCCCACTGAGCATGGACCCTGCTTGAGATTCTGTCTCCGTCCCTCCGCCCCTCTCCCCCACTTGCACATGCTCGCTCTCTCTCTCTCTCAAATCAACCAACCAATTAGTAAATTAATCAATCTTATCCCTATTCCTATAGTTCCTGATCTTGCTAGCTTGAAGATTATATTGATGACAATGTTGTTACATATGCAGTTAAGCGTGGTGGGTAAAACCAGTTCTTGGCCAGCATCTCTTTCCTCATACCTCATATGAGTTCAACATTTGTGCAATTCCCTAAGTGTACCATGCACTTTCTAGCTTCCAAACCAGAGCTTCCCACCTTTTGCACATTATGATACATTATGATAAGCAGTAAAAGTCGCTGCAAGGACAGGGAGGCATCAGTATCTTTGCACAGGGATAACCTAGTCAAAGCACTCCAATGTACCGACATTAGTTGACTGGAGCACTTAGTTCTAAGTCTTCGAGCATGCTACTTTTCTATCTGAATAATCTTCTTCTCTTCCTCTCGCTGCTTTGTGTAGTCAGCTCCTCCTCAACCGTCAAGAAAGCACTTATGCTACATCTCCCAGCACGTCCCGCCACTGCTCTGCAAAGGCAAGAAAGGTCGCAGGCCCGTGGCTGTTCTGTGCTCATCCCCCTCTCAGTGTCCACACTGACTCCACTGGACAGCAAGCATCTCGACAGTACGAATTTCATTTGTAGCATTTATATGGTACCTAGCAAATGGCTGCCACTAAAAGAACATTACTTAATGAATTAATGAACTAATGAGCTCTTCCTAGACATGTGATTCTACTTGTCACTGGCTGCCTTGCAATCTTACTCCTAAAAAGAACTCGCATCTATCTGACAGTTCTTTCAGGGAATAGTCTGATAAAGTCTCTAGGTGCTTGCCCCCAGGAATGAGCCAAACCTAGGCAGGACACCATGTACCATGTCATTCTTTCTCATAGCACTCTGTTCTTTGCCCGGATTATAATTTGTTTTACTGGGGCACCTGGGTGGCTCAGTCAGTTAAGCATCCGACTTTGGCTCAGGTCATGATCTCGCGGTTCTTGGGTTCGAGTCCCGCGTCGGGCTCTGTGCTGACAGCTCAGAGCCTGGAACCTGCTTCGGTTTCTGCATCTCTCTCTCTGCCCCTCCCCCACTCGTGCTGTGTCTCTGTCTCAAAAATAAATAAAACAAACAAAAAAGTTTTTAAAAATAATTTGTTTTACTTTCTTATTTTAGAGAGAGATAGAGTGGGGGAGGCAGCAGAGGGAGAGAGAAAGTGGGGGAGTTAGAGAAGAATCCAAAGCAGGCTCCATGCTCAGCATGGAGACAGATGAGGGGCTTGACCCCACAACCGTGGGATTATAACCTGAGCCAAAATCAAGAGTTGAACTCCCAACCGAATGAGATACACAGGCACCCGTATAATTTGTAATAATTTGTGTATTTACTTGTTTAATGTCTGTCTATCCACTAGACTGTAATCCCAGGACAGAATTTAGATTTGCTCATACATCATGCCCAGCTCTTGTAAGAGTAACTAACTTATGGAAATGAATGAATGAATCAATGAACAAATTAGGTCACTCTTTCCTTAACTACTGAGATTGCCTGTTGTCACCTCTTTTGATGGGTGATTCCTAAACTTTATGCTCCTCCAGAACAGGGGTTATGTATATTCTAGTTAATAAAATGGATAGTTTTCATTTGGGTCAGAACTTCCCTTACAGCACCACAGCTGAGAACAATGTAAGATAAGCAAATGCCAGGAACCTTAAAAAGATGCCAAGAACATCCACACAGGATTTGCTAAAAGACAGTAAAATTGGTCCAGAGACCAATACTCCATTAATCTATATAAGCAAAAAATGAGGGTTCTTTGGAAGAATCTTGTAATATTACTATGCTGTGAGTTTAGTGGGAAGTGCTATGACATTTCTTTTCTCTTTTCTATAAAGAGATAATGAGGGTGTTTCTCCTTTCTTTTGCCAAAGCCAATTCAAGAATGTTTCAAGGGAACCAGACATACAGATAAAAAGGTACCTGTAAAAAGAGAACAGCAGCATCTCATTCTCCAAACGGATAATTACTAAGATGTATATTCAAAGCTCCCAAATTTATGAAGATACTCAAGTGAAACAGGCTCAGAGAAGCCTTGGATAAAACTGATATATTACTCCTGGAACTGGGGAACGTATATATACACAGAGGCTGATATCTGTGTCCTCCTGGAGAACTCTCTGAAAGGGGAGTTCTGAAGATAAGCGATTTCAGGGACTGGCCTAAGACAACAGAGAAAAGAAAAAAGCAACAGTGAGGCAAGTCTCGAATACTCACAACTTATTGTTTGTCATGACAACTATGTATGAGTTTCCCAAGAATCAGTCTCGCTGGGACCCCATCAGCTGGTAGGAAGGCAGTTAGGATGGGGGGGGGACCCCGTTATTAAGTGGCTATAGGGTAGATCACTGGGGCCAGCAGTTACAGGAATTCCCCAAAAGAGTGCATTATTCACATCAAAGAATGATGCCATGAGCAAGTTTCCTTGGCATCCGCTGATGAAGGAGAATTCCCTCTCTAATGAAAGCACAAATATATACCAAGGAGTCAGCATTTTGAACTACAAATATCATAAACTAAGTAAGAATATCTATGACCCTTTCCTTCTGTGCCCTCCCTCTCTAAACTGCATCCCAGAAGAAGAAGAAGAGGGAAGAAAAAAGAGGATTAGAAGTGCCCCAAGTGTGGAAAGGCAGCACACACCCCCTTTCCCTGGGTTACAGGTCATTTTGCAGGCAGGAGAGCGTCTCTGAAGTTTTAAATCGGACTGGACAAAGTCTAATATCAGAAACCGACAGAGAGCTATTCGATCGTCCTGAAGTGTGCAGATGTTGGCGAAAGGCAGGAAAAGGAAGAGTCAATGGAGATAACAAAGACAACGACTGGAGAAAAATTAAGCCATTTCCAGATTGTACATCACTGAGTTCAGCTCAACCAATAGGCCAGTCATGAGTGCTACAGCCCATCTTGATATTCACATCAGAACCTTAAGTTTGGTTTGTAAATGACTAGCATACTTTTGAAAAAACAGTGAAATAGATCTTAAATTTGTGATTAGAATGGACAAACATTTATGCCCAATTTGCCGTTGAAGCCCCTCCTCCTTCCTGTTCTCCTCTTCTCCACATCCATGTTACCACCACAACCCTTTCTCCTTTCTACTACATGGAATCCAAGGGGTGGAGTCGGGCAGAACACAAGGAAAATTACCTGCAGATCATTTTATAAGCAAAGGGCCGGAGCAATGGAGATGTGACCTCAGGCACACCCGCCTGGGACCGTGACTACAGGATTCCTATAGATGTATTCTAATCCTTCAGGTAATTTTAAGAGATTTATTTTCATAAAACAAAGCTGATCTCATCTCTTGCCTGCTTAGAATTTTAAATTAATAATCTACTGCCTACCATACTACTATAAGTTCTAAGACTTTCATACTCAAATCTCTTAGGGATCTGATACCAAATTATCTTCCCAACAAAATCACCCATTACTTCCCCTATATAATATACATTTTAAATAAATAAATAAAAACTCCCTGTGCTTTCATTCACTAAACAATCTCAGTTATGAATGGTTGAGGGCAAACCATTCACTCCACAATTATGTACTGAGTACCCGCTACATGGCAGGAGCTGTGCTCAGTACAGAATGGTAAACAACCAAATGGGTCCTTTTCCTTCACAAAACTCAATAGATCTGCAATGAAGACAGACATTAAAATAGTAATTGGATGAATAATTCATTAGTGCCACTATGGCATGTGCTTCAAGTTTCTCAAAGTGCTGTGAGGATAATGACAAATCGAACTGGGTTATGGCAGCCAATCGACATCCTACTTCCCCATCTCTTGTCAGTCACAGTTGCTTCCAAAGGGAATTCTTGACAGGACCGCGAGGCTCTGGGCAAGAGCTGAAGGGAAAATAATGTCTTTCTTCAAATAACTCATCTGCCAGAGGCTCCACGTAGGGAAAATGGTTCCCATGTAAGACCTCGCCAAGAACTCAAGTTACTCAAGAAAACTTGCATTTTTCTCACTTTAATTGGATATGTACTTATTTTAGTTCTTAAAATATTTTTTGGGGTGCCTGGGTGCTTCACTCAGTTGAGGGTCTGACTCTTGATCTCGCCTCAGGTCATGATCCCAAGGACGTGAGACTGAGCCCTGTGTTGGGCTACATGAGGAGCATGGAGCCTGCTTAAGATTCTCTCTCGTAATACAGACATCCATACATACATATTCTCTCTGCTCCCCCCCCACTCACGCTCTCTCGCTCTCTCTCTCACTCTCTAAAAAAAAGTATAAAGTATTTCTTACTCACCTATCAAACACTTAAACAGCACACCACGTGTTTTGCACATGCCAGAGACTTTCCCCCGCTCTGTGTACTAATCATCCAATTGAGGCCACCTCCTTCAGCAGCTCCCCTCGATTTCCCCTAAACCAGGTGTGTCTTCCGATCTCCCATGGTACTCAGCTGTAACTCTTGTACAGTCACCGTCTTCTACTATATATTATCCTTATATATATCCCAATTTTTAAGAAAGCGGGAAGGAGGAGAGAAACTGCAAGGGGAAGAGAGTTACCAAGGCCTGACAGCCTAAAAGACAGCCTGTCAAACCAGTAATGCTGAGTAGGTTCTTCTAGGTAGTCAATATGATTATAAACAGGATGAAGAGCACAAGGGACACTTAAGATGCAGTCACCGTTTCCAGTAGGCCTCTTGAGAGAGAGGGGAAAAAATAGTATTGCAATCCTTTCAGACATGATTTATTAAATACATAAGAATACCAAGATAATTGAGCCATCTCTAAAATGGAAAGGCAGTGCATATACCTGATTCATGGGAAATCTGAAATGGTTAAATATATGTTACGGTATGTAGTCCAACTTAGTATTTTTAAATTGGACAGTATTGACTTTAAAGCATTTTTCTCCTAGTTTTCAAAATAGTCAGTGCTGAAATAGCACCCGTAAAACGTGTCCCATGACTGTTATAACAAGCTTGTCCTAGATACAAGAAAACTAATTGCAGAGTCTGTTTTTCTCCTTTTTCTATAAATACATTCTAAACAAAAGGTAATGAGTTTAATTAAGTAAATATTAATATATGAAAAAATAGGTGAAAAAATAAATGCCTTTCATAAGGTTTCATTGTCTTGGTGCTATTTCTACAATAGCCAGAGTAATAAAGGATTTAATTTTGTCCAAAGTAGGAATTTTTAGTGACACTGGGATTTCTGGAAAGCAGTCATTACACACCAGCATGTTGAAGGAATGTCTTTTACCCAGGAATTTGACTGAGTCTTCTCATGAAAAAGCTATACACACTTATATTTGTGCATTTAGTGGTAAACTGATCTTTTGAGCTGCTAAATTACAATCATTTCATTTTTAAATCTTAAGATCAACCAACTGTTAAGAAAACTGAAAAAGTTTAATTAGAATCACAGAACTAACCTCATTACAAAGGCAAATAATTTTGAGCCAGCTAGAAAGATACTTGCAGTTCTAAATCTGAATATTTTTTTATCACTAGATTTGCTTGTCACTGTAGAGCTGAAATTAGATCAAAGAAATCACTTTGCAATCTCTTTCCTGAGTATTCTCACCATATTTTGACAACCAGTGGAAATTATATAAGGCAATCTATGGTTCAGCAGGTAAGAGCATGGATTCTCAAGTCACAATGACATGGTTTCGAGTCCTAGCCTTGCTACCCACTGGCTCTGTGACCTTGAGAGAGAAACTTAATCTCTCCAAGCTCAGTTCCTTATCTATAAGGGACTATAGAACTAAGGAACTTATCTATAATAATAACTGAACTATATTATAATAATGTCATGAAGATTAAATGAAGATGTGTGGAATACTTACTGCAGTGCCTGACATATATTAAGTGTTCATTAAATATTAGCTATTTACTCTATTATTATTATTTATCATAGCATATACAACATACTACTCTTTATTATTTCTAGTGTTATCTATTGTCCATGATCCAGACTACGTTTCATTACCAACCTCCTCCCCAACCTTACTTGCCCGCACACTTTGTGAGAGACTCAGCCAATAGATCTACATGGATGAAGATCAGGTGAGGTTGTTGTAGTAATAAAAGCAAAGAGTAGATCAAGAGATGACCTCAGTGGAATCTTCTGGAAAAGTAAAAATATGTATACGTTGTCAAACCTTCTATCCATCACAAAACTATAGTAATATATGCATGCCATCAAAAGGTTTTTTAAAAATTTAGAGAATTAACTCAATCAATAAATATGTGTTAAGTGCCTACTACATGTTCACCCTGAATAAGACTGACACAGTCTCAACCCTCAGGGAGTTTATATTCAAGCTGGAGACACAAAATTTTCACAACGAATTATTTCCTCACAATTATGAGTATATATTACAGAGAAGAAGGTATGCAAAAAAAAAAAAAAAAAAAAAAAAAAAAAAAAAAAAAANAAAAAAAAAAAAAAAAAAAAAAAAAAAAAAAAAAAAAAAAAAAAAAAAAAAAAAAAAAAAAAAAAAAAAAAAAAAAAAAAAAAAAAAAAAAGCCCTAATGGAGAAAGTGACCTCCCCAAACCAGGGGAGTCAGAGAAGCCTTCTGTGAGGACATGGTGCTTAGACTGACAGCTCTGGGATGAGCCGTCAATAACCTGGGTTTGAAGAAGGCAGTTTTAGCAGGGAAAACAGCATGTGTGTAGTCCCTGAAGCTACCAGGTGTATGACGCATTTGAAAACCGAAAGAATGACGTTCCAGAGCAATGGACAGACATGTTTACTGGCCATTAGAAAAGTCTGGGGCCCCAACCTCAGGGCTTCTCTCCTTTAATGCAAAGCACTGTGTACACAGGTGGTAGCTGGCCCTCTTTGTGTATCCCTGGGGAGACTGGGGCTTGGGATGTGCATATTGAAAGGAAAGAGAGAAATTAAGAGGAAAGTCAACATAGAATTATAATTAAAAGCACAGATTTTGGAACCAGCCTGCATGGTTTGAATACTGGCTTTGCTACTTATTAAAGACTTGCCTTTTTTCCCAGAAAATAGAAAAAAGTAGAAAGCTTGCCAATCTGTTTTATAAGAATAGAATAACCCTGACACAAAACTTGACAAGGACATTATAAGACAGAAAAGTTACAAATCAATATCTCTCATGACCATAGAGAAAAAAATTCTGATGAAATACTAGGAAACCAAATCCAGAAATGTAAAATAAGATAATTCATAATAATCGAGTTGGAATTCTAGGAATACAAAGTTGGTTTATTTTCTTTCAAAACCAATCATTATAATTCAACATGTTAACAAAATAAAGTAAAAGAATCATATAATAATTCAAATAGATGCAGAAAGAACTTTGATAAAATGCAATTTCTACTCATGTTTAAAGCTATCAGTAAACTAGGAATAGAAGAGGACTTGAGAACTTCCTTGAAATGATATGGGATACCTTTAAAAAGAAAACACTATATACCTACAACAAGCATCATAGTCAATGTATAAAGCTTTTCCTTCTGAAACTGAAATCGAAAAAGATGTCTGCTATCACTATAATCAAGATAATTGTCAAGATTCTAGTCCAGACTCCCAACCTCCAGAAACTGTGAGTTAATAAATGTTATTGTTTCAAGCCACTAGGTTTTAGGGTAATTGTGGTAAATTTGATTTTAAAATTAACTTACAGACCCAAGAAGTTCAGTGAACCTCAAGCAAGATGAGTACAAAGAAAACCACACCTAGTCACATCAAAATCAAAGATAAGAGAAAATTGACATATCACATATGGGATGGCAACAATAGTGATAACTGACTTCTCAACAAAATCAATGGAGGCCAGGTGCAATCAACGTAAGGACATCTTTTAAACTGTCAACTATAACTCTATGTCTAGTGAAAGTCCTTAAAAATTAGATTACAGACACTTTCAGATAAAAGCTGATAAATTATTTCGAAGTAGACCTGCACTATTGGAAACACTAAAACAGCAAGCAAACAAACAAAGAAATACATAAATAAATAAATCTCCAGGTTCAAGGGAATGATAGCAGATGGAAACTTGGATCTATAGGAAGGAATAAGATGTACCACATATGGTAAATATATGGGTAAATATAAAGATCTACATTTTTTTCTTTTTTTAATTTCCTTAAAGGACAACATACCTCTCAAAACAAAATAATAACATAATAATGTGGGGCCTCATAACATATGTAAAGCAAAACATATAGCAACAACAGCAAAAAAGAGAAAGAGGGATAAATGGATTTATTATATTGAAGGTTCTCACATTTTATGTGAAATGATTCACTCTTCATTCTAAATATGTAAGTTAAGGGTGTCTATTGTAATTCTTGGAGCATCTACCAATAAATACATTAAAAACCAATGGAAAATATAAAACATAAGATTGAATAAAAATACTTGATTAAACAAGAAGAAGGGAGGAAAAGAACCAAAAATAGATGGGGCGAACAGAAAACAAATAGCAAGACAGTAGACATAAACTAAGCCATACCAACAAGTACATTCAATGTAAATGGATTAAACTACCCAGTTAAGAGGAAGAGACTCAGAGTGACTAAAAATCAAGACCTATACACTGTAGACAAGGCACACACTTTAAAGATAAAGATACAAAACAGTTGTGAGTTAAAAAAAAAAAAAAACAGTAACAATACAAACAGTAATTTAAAATGGCTAAATTAATATCAAAGTGGACTTTAAAACAGCATTGCCAGTGACAAGTAGTTGGATCTCGTAATAAAAAAGAGTCAATTCATCAGGAAGACATTATAATCCTAACTGTGTATATGCACTTAAAAATATGTAGAGCAAATATTCACAAAACTAAAAGGAGAAAGATACAAATCCACAATCATGATTAAATATTTTATCATTTATCTCTCAGTGATAGGACAAAGAGATTTTCAAAATGTAATAAGGATATGGAAGATCTGAATACTATCAATAACTTGACCTAATATCTAGCAATACCTAAGAAGTTCAGAATTCACATTCTTTTCAAATGCACATAGAATATTCATCAAATAGACTATATATTAAGCCATAAATAAGTCTCAATAAATTTCAAAGGGTTGATATATTACAATGCTCTCAGAAGAGGAAAAATTAAATTAAAAATAATAACAATAGGACATCAGGAAAAAATCCCAAGAAATGGAAAATCAAACAATATACTTCCAAACAATGCACAGTCCAAAGAAAGATGACAAGGAAAACCATATTGTTCTAATCGAACAATAATGAAACACACTGTATCAAACTTTGTAGGATGCAACCAAAGCAGTGTTTATCATTTTAAATAAATGCCTTTGTTAGAACAACTGTCACTGAGATAAAATCTAATAAAAGCTAACTAAGTTGAAAGATATAACAGTTTATGAGTTGGAAGAATTAATAGTATTAAAATATCATCTTCCCCTAACTGATGTACAGAATCAACACAATCCAAATAAAATCTGAGTGGGTGTTTTTTTAATTACTAAGGTAATTTTAAAATTTATATGGAAATACCAATTACCAACAGTAGCCAAAACAAGTTTGAAAAATAAGAACATTGTTGAATAACTTAAACTATTTGATTTCAATACCTACCATACAGCTATAGTAATCAAGACAATGGGGGTATTGGTACAAATATAGAACAATAGACAAAAGAACAGGACAGGGAATCCACCAATAGACCCACACTTATGTAGCCAGTTGATTTTGACAAAGGGCCAAGTATCAATGCAGAAGTGATCAGGGTTTGGGGGTTCCTGAGTGGCTCAGCTGGTTGAGCATCCGACTTTGGCTCAGGTCATAATCCCAAGGCTTGTGGGTTCAAGCCCCCTGTCAGGCTCTGTGCTGTCCGCTCAAAGACTGGGGCCTGCTTTGGATTCTGTGTCTCCCTCTCTGTCTCTGCCCCTCCCCTGCTCATGCTCCCTCTCTCTCTTTCTCTCACTCTCAGAAATGAACGTTAAAAAAAAAAAAAAAGACATGATCAGGGATTTTTTTAAACTACATATTCATGTGAGAAAAAATTCATCTCAACTCCTACCTCTCACACATAAATTAATTCAAAATGAAATATCAACCTAAACAGAAAAACTAAAACTCTAATACTTACAGAAGAAAACAGAAAAGAAAACCTTTTTGATCTAGAGGTAAGCAATGATATCTTAGATAGGACACAAAAAACATTAACCATTTTTTTTAAAAAAGCAGCTAATTGGACTTCATGAAAATTAAAATTTCTGCTCATCAAAAGACATAAAAAAAACAAAAAGGAAAGGTCTCCTAAGGCTCCCTGAATGTCGCAAAGAATGGAGTACCACCATCCATGCGGAGACTAGTCACTAGCGCCCCCTTGCATTGGTTTTCCCGTTTTCCAAGTTTCCTCACTCCTGGTCTGAAATCATGTTCCAAAACATCCCCCACACAGTCTTTCACTTCAGGCTCTGCTTCCAATGGGTCCCAGGCTAAAACAATGTTGCACTTCAAAAGCGTCCTTGGCCAGGAAGAAAGAGAAACTACCACTTCCTGAGCTATCACTACATGCCGCGCTCTGTGCCAGGCACTCCACAACGGCCACCGCACTTGATACTCGCCAGAACCAGGAACTGGCTCAATTTGGAAACTGGGGTCCAAGCTGTTTAAAATTACACAACTTTGCCAGGGCAAGAATGTAAGTTCCTCTTACCTCAGTTTATTTCTCTCTTATTCTCCATGCTGCCTCCAGTGATACCTACCTTTGTGCTCTTCGACGTATTTCTGGAAGTGAACTGTCATGGTAAGTAATAAGAAGAGTAGCTATTATGCTTTGATTGTCTATCTGTGTCAGACAATTGGCTAAGCACTTATAATTAATCCTCACTGTGCCTCTACAAGCTATTACTATTGCCAATTTATTCATCTGAAAATGGAGTCTTGCTGAGGTTAACTTTCTGAAGGTCCTCTACTAACAAAATAAGAGCTAATATTTGTGTTCACTATGTGCCCCTAACACCTATAATTTCATTTAATCCTCACATTTACTCATGAGAAGATTCTTTATGTTCATCACATTACAGAGCCAGTCACTCAAAAACCCATGGGTACATTTTCCCCTCCCATGTTGCCTCTCATTAGAGGAAAGGGGAGAAGAAAGTAATACACGACCAGAAAAAAAGACAGTACTGCCATCATTTTCTCTATAACATGTGTCGATAAAGACTTGGACAAAATGCTTTGAACAGAGCGCCAATCTTAGCAATGAGCACCTACTAAAAATACAACCTATGGTTATTTTAAGGAAGTGTTTCTTAACCTCAGCGCTATTAAAAGGTTGAGCTGGATAATTCATTATAGTGGGAGACTGCCCTCCATATTACTGGGTGTTCAGCAGTATCCCTGGTCTCTGCCCATTAGATGCCAATAGCACCCCGTCTCAAGACAGCCAGAAGTGTCTTCAGACTTGGCCAAAATTGTGCCTAGTTGAGAACCACTGGTTTATGATGTTTTAACCAAATCCTTTTAGTTTTGAAGTTAAACAAAGCATATTAGGGCAATGGTTCTTAGGAGAATTCCACTTGTTTCAGCAACTGCATTGCGAATATCTGAACAGAGCTTTATTTTTTTGAATATAGTTTATTGTCAAGCTGGTTTCCATATAACACCCAGTGCTCATCCCCACACGTGCCCTCCTCCATGCCCACCACCCATTTCCCCCTCTCCACCACCCCCTTCAACCCTCCGTTTGTTCTCAGTATTTAAGAGTCTCTTATGGTTTGCCTCCCTCCCTCTCCTTAACTATTTTTTCCCCTTCGCCTCCCCCACGGTCCTCCGTTAAGTTCCTCCCAGTCCACATATGAGTGAAAACATACGGTGTCTTTCTCTGCCTGAGCAGAGCTTTCACACAGACTTACATCTCTTCCTCCCTGCTCTTATCCCCTCCCTTCCTCTGCCTTGACCCAGGCTCCCAGGGACGCCACCCACCCAATGACAACAGACTGGAGTCCTAGAAGAGACCTTGTTCCTGGGCTATGAGAGCTTCTATTTTTCATCAGATATTTCCCCTTTGATTCGAGTTTTTGTCTCGCCCTGATTAGCATACTGTCATCTCCAGGCTTAGAACAAAACCTATGTAATTGGTTCTGCTTCTAAATGAAAGCACACCATGTTAAGAACATTGTTTCTATATTTACAAATTCAAGACGTGATTGAAAGCGTCATGCTCTCAGTGTAGGAACAATGTCTCCGTAATCAAACACCCAAAGCAAATTGTATGATTACTTGTATTATCTAGGATTTCAAGGCTCTGTTTCAGGGCCGAGAAGCCAAGTAGAAATAGGCCAACTTTTTCAGCAGCCCCTTTTCTCTTTCATACAGAAATAAAACTATTGTGTGCATTATTTTGCCCAAAATTTTGACACAAATTCCCCTAAACATTTTAAATTTATGGATCATAAATAAATATTACTGAATCAAACTGTAAGAGATACGAATAGCCTAAAAGTAGATCTTAGAACATTTTTAAATATTTTCCTAAACTATGAGTTCTTTTTGCAATATACCATGAAACAGTAAGTGCATGTATATGTGTGAGTAATACATAAGGCTGAGTGTGCTCTCTCTTAGAAATCTGGCCAAATAAAGCGCCCTTCTACAAAGCTATTCTATGAATCACTTCTATAAAGTTCTATGATATTCTTTTCATGTCTTTTAAACCAATCTTTCAGATGTAGTTAAAATGATATACTTAAAGACAACTTCAAAATCAGTCCCGTAATGAAATTTATCCACGTAAGGAGTATTTTACATTTACATGTAGATGCACAGTTTACCACTTTTAGAGCCAATCTTGCCTAAGCCATTTTTTCTAAAATATGTGTTTGAAATATTGAGAGCCATATAGCAGACAGGCATCAGGGCCCTTCCTAATAAGTAGGTTTTATTAGCTCTGCAACCCTGTAAAAGCAGGGGGGGAAATGTTCTTCTCAATTTACAGAATCCTTCATCTTAATGATCTAGGCTAAGCATTCAAAAGAAGAGATAATTGCAAAAGTTAAAGAACTGACTTAATAAAAGTTAAAAAGCAACTGGTACTAAAGTTAATTAAACTTTGGATCTTCATTCCTTTGTTCCAATCTCATTCTAAAACTTGGTGGTAGGTGCTAAGTAAAAATAACTTCCCTTAGGTAAATAATTGCAGTGAAGATTCCATTTGTGAAAGTAGCAATGTGCATAAAAACCAATGTACATCAAATATATAAATACCTCTATACACATTTTCATTCTAAATGAAAATTTAAATTAAAATTGTTCTAAGTGAAAATCTGTTTCTTACAGAGTTGTTGTGAGAAACAAGATTATACTTGTAAAAGTACTTTGTAAATTTTTACGTGCTATATGAAACGTGGTATTTGTTCAGTTCTGACACAAACTTCTCCAAGCATTAGCTTAGTGAAATATTTCCAGTGATACATGCCATCTCCCTGGTGGGCCCTTGCCTGTATTGCCTCGTCTTCCCCACTATTGATGAGAATACTGCAAACCGAGGATAAGTACCTTACCATAAAGTTGTGTTATATTAAGAAGTTAAAAAATGGAAATTATACAGCTACAATCAGTGAGCAGATCGCAAGTAAACATGAATTCCTCAATTACAAACCTCAATTATAAAATCCGTTTGACTCATCTGCCTTGGCATTTTGTTCCATTCCCGGAGTTAGTAGTTGTAGCTTGGGTGTACCCAGCTTTTCTTGGACTTCTGTGAAGCTGCTAAACCTTGAAAACAGCAGAGAAGCCTCTTCATCTAGGCCCCCAGACCCCACCTCTGCTCTATTAGCACTGGTTATCTGGCCTTTGATCCCTAAACTTTCCACTTCCTGGGAAACTGCACACTGGTGATGTCAGAGTCAGCCTAGGCCACCCGACACCAGACACTCTCCTGGTGCTGTCAATGCCAGGGAGGAAGGGGCCGTAACTCTGTTTTCTTACTGTTTTCTTTTTTTCCTAAAAGTTGGTTTCCCTCATCGATTGAATCTTCCAAAGTTCTCTTTGCCATTGCGCCCGCATATCCTTTTCATGATGAAATTCGTGATTTCCTCCTTTTCACCCCTTTCCATGTTATAATTCAGTATTACAATGTTTCTATAAACGTTGCTAATATTTGACTCTTATTTGTAAGGGTTTGAAATATCATGGAACATGAAACAAATAGTCCTTAGGCTGAGGCTGTTCACTTTCAGGCCGATGTTGCGTTTAAAGATTAGAAAGAAACCAGTCTTACCTACAAGCAAAAGCACCTTCGCTATGAAGAACATCCCAGAGAACAAGATTAGAACAGTTAGCAGCTAACATGAATAATAACAACTGAATTTTTCATTCTGTACCAAGCATATACTGAGTGCTTTACATACATTATGCAGTTGATTCTCACAATAGCTCAACGAAACAGAATATAAAATATCAGCCCAAGGTACAAAAGCGAGTGAGTACAAGAGTCACGGATGGAAAGCCTGCCGGCTGTGTGGATGGGAAGCCCTTGCTTCCAAACAGTGCCTGACAGTGACGAGTGGAGGGCAGGAAACAGGTGAGAAAGAGGGAGAGTTCCAGAAAGTTCTTTGCCTTCTTAAGAAATAGTGATTCTTGTAGATGGACCTTGAAGCCATTATGCTAAGTGAAGTCGGATAAAGACAAATACTGTATGATCTCCTTTCTATGTGGGATCTTTAAAAGAAAGAGGAGGAGGAGGAGGAGGGGAAGGGGAAGAAGCCGCCACGGCCACGGCCTAACTCAAGAGCTGCAGAGCACAGACTGGTGGTTTTCAGAGGCAGAAGACTGGGGGAGGGGAAGGAGACAAAATGAGTGAAAGAGGTCAAAGATAAAATAAGTCCTGGGGATGTAATGTACAGCATGGTGATTACAGTAAATAATACTGTATTGCGTATTTGAAATTGCTGAGAGAGTAGGTGTTTTAAATTCTCATCATAAAAAAAATGCAATGATTTACTATGACATATCTCGACTAGACCGTGTCATTTCATAACATGTACAAATATCAGATAATTATGTTGTACACCTGAAACTAATATGTTATATGTCAATTATGTCTCTATTTTAAAAAGAAAGAAGAAAATAAAGGAAGGGAAGGGAAAGGAAGGGAAGGGAAAAAAGAAAAGAAAAATGAAAAAAGAAGTGATTCTTGAAGCACCAACTTATGAGGGAAGTAGCTGGGAAAAGGGTCAAGGAAAGAGGAAGTGGGGGAAGCCTGTGTCTCCTCCAGTTAAGCTTAAATTTCTGCCTGCCCTGGCAAAAACAATGTTTTTCAGTGAAAGCATTCCCAGTACTCTCAAGGAAACTCTCATTACAAGCAAGGCGAACTATAGAAGGAAGAAAAACAGAAAGGAAAGAATTATTTCTTCCCCAAATGGGAGCAAAGTAGAACAGATTAAGAGTAGTATATGAGGCATATTTGTACTGAATGAAAGCCATGTGACAAAACTTAGATTTAAGCAATTACCTTGGCATGCACTATTTTTGAGGAGAAAAATACAGAACGGTGTCAGCCAGATCAGGAGTTTTTTTTATTTTCCCCCAAATTACAGAATTGTTAAAACTTCACCATAGAAGTCTCCAGTGTATTGCTTTCCTCTGCATTATGTTGAGTTGTAAATGGTACTGAAAATTCCAGTAACAAAATTTTCTAAATTTTATAGTCTCTTTTCTTTGTCTCCTGAAAATCTTTAGTTAGCTCCATTCACATCAAAATATCCTACCCAAAGCAACAGTAAACTGTAGAAAAAGAAATAAACTCTCCGTTAAAACACAGAAGGCTTGGGGTGCCTGGGTGGCTTGGTCGGTTGAGCACCTGACTCTTGATTGTGCCTCAGGACATGATCACAGGGTCATGGGATGGAGCCCATGGATTCTCTCTCCCTCTGCCCTTCTCCCCTGCTCAAGAGCTTGCTCTCTCTCCCTCTCTCTCTCAAAAACAAAAACAACAACAACAACAGACATAGACTCAACTGCAAACATCCCTATGAAATAACAAATGCAAGCAGAGCTGAGTTCCTAATGGCTAAGAAGGCTCTGGATGGATGGTCTCCAAATGATAAACATACACTTAGATTACCATGAGCACCGTTTTGCTGATCTAAAGATATATGGGCATGCTAAACAAAGTACTTATAAATGGTAAGTCCACATTTGTGACTGGTGATGACTAGGATCATTAAAAATGAGACCCACAAAACTTAGGATAGATGGTGATCCTCTCACTATTATTCTGGAAACCACCTAGGCATTTGGCATTGCATCCTCTCTTCCCCATTAACATATATCCTTTAATTTTTTTTTTTTTTTTTGAGAGAGAGAGAGAGGGAGGGAGAGGGCACAAGTGAGTGAGGGGGCAGAGAGAAAAGGGGAGAGAGAGAATCCCATGAGGGGCAGAGAGAGAGAGAGAGAGAGAACCAGGACTCACCTGAAGCAGGGCTTATGCGCACCCAAAGAGGGGCATGAGCTTACCCAGTGCGGGAATCAAACTCACAAACCATGAGATTAGGACCTAAGCCGAAGTCAGATGTTTAACCAACTGAGCCACCCAGGTCCCCTAATATTTTCAAACTGTAACTAAAAACTCACTTTCTTAAAAACAAAATCTTCCCTAAATAACCATAATTGTCTTCTTTCATTACTTTGCAAAGTTGCTTCAAAACTTTATATGTTTAATCTGTGTTCTCTTCACGTACAACACCAGTTTGGGGCAGCTGGCTGGCTCAGCCAGTAAAGCGTGTGATACTGATTTCAGGGTTGTGAGTTCAAGCTCCACGTTGGGCATTTGGCCTACTGGAAAAAAAAAAAAAGAAGAAGAAGAAGAAGAAGAAAAGAAAACCCGTATGTAATACCAATTTAGTGCTAAGTGTGTGTGTGTGTCTCAGCCTGCAAAAGTTCTCACTATAGCCTAACAGAAGAAGATTCTTCATCCCCTAGGTTGCTTACAATGAAGCTTTACTGAACATTTACTTTTCACTTTGTCCCATGTAACATGCTATTGCTTTGTGTGTTAATTCATTTATTTGTTCCTCGCATCAAAAAAAAAGGCACACAGTGGCACATAAGCTGCGGTTCAAAACCTCAGCAAGTAGAAGAGACATCCAAACATGTCTCTCAGACCTGTCCCTATTTTATGTTCTTTCTGCTTCCATCATCATCCCTAGGAGTGGGCTGTGCTAGCAGGAACACAAAAGGTGTTATTTCAACTTAAGTCGACCACATTAATTGACAAAAAGGACTCTGATAGACACTGGAAAGCAGTCAGCCCGGGTGACTTTTCTCCCAGAAAACATTCATCAATGTCTAGAGGCATTTTTGGTTGTCACAACTGGGGAGAAGGTTCTACTAGCACTCCAGGTTACAGGCCACTGACACTACCGTCCGCCCTACAATGTGCAGGACGGCCCCCACGCAACAAGACATGGCTGAGGTTGGCCCACTCCAGAGGGTAACTTCAGAGGTTAATTTTACATCTAGAATGTTCAATTCTGTGAGGAGAGGGATTCTGCTTGTCTTCTTCAGAACGGAATAACCAGGCGAAATCCAGTACCTGACACATAACAGGAACTCAGCAATATCTCCTACATTAATTCACTTAATAGTGAAATAAAAACAGATAGCTATACACATGAGAGAACATGGAAAAGGGAAAGTCCCGTGAAAAGAGTAAAAATAAAGTGCTTTGGGGCTTTAAAATAGAAGAAATCACATCCAATTAAACAGAAAACGAAAGACCATCCAGGAGGCAGCATGTGAGGTGGAAGGACACTTAAGGTTCCCGCAGTGGGCGATGGGTGAGAAGATCATGAGTGTCCAGGGAAGCCACTTGAGGAAAATACTGAGGTTAGCGGATGAGCAGTTCAGTTGGAGTGGCAGACAGTGTGTAAATAGGAGAAGAATGAGAAATAAGCTTGGGAAGATAAATGAGGGCCTAGAGTTGCAACATGCCATGAAGACTCAGGTACAGAATTTATACTGAATTTGAAATATAATGAGGAGCTGACACCAGCGAAACTTAACTATGCTTAATCAGAAAGCAGAGTCAGAAGGAATTAGAATGCAAAGAAATTAGAGGCAGGAAGATTAGCTGAAAGTTATTTTACAATCATGCAATTGAGATAGAAGGAGGTAGCACTAGGAGTTGGTTTTACAAAATATTTGGGATATAAAACCCACGTTTCTTGCCAACTAACTATATGGAATCAATATATGGAGTGAATAAGCCAAAAATGATTACCTAGTTTTGATTCTCCATAGTAAAAGGAAACTCAGTTTGAAAGGTTTGGGGATGGAAGGATTATAAATTATTTTTGGACATAACGAGGTGCAAATGAGTGATGTTAAATGGTTGTTGCACATTTTAGAGCACAGGATTCTGCAACAAAGAATAAAAATGAAGGCTTAGGAGGGAGATTTACCAAAAAAACTAGATGTTAATGGTATGCCTAAGAACATAAAACTCAGAAAGAAACAAGTGAGAGGCCTAAGGTCAGAATTCCTCCATTTCGCCAACAAGTAGAAGACGAGAGGCAAACAAAGAAGATGGAAGGGAATTGGGAAGAGTATCAAAACAGTGCTGTGTCAGGACAAGACGTAAGGGTTGAAGAAAAGAAGTGATCAGACCTATGGAACACTACAGAGAAGCTGAGAAAGAGGGGATGTGAAAAGAAGTCACTGACCTTGACAATTAACAGGTAGCTGACGGCTCTGAGTGGGCAGTTCATCTAATGTGGTCAGGACATAAGACAAATTACAGGGGTGCAAAGGAGTTGAGGAGAAAACGGTATGGCTTGCAATGATGGAATATTAAGTTAACTGTAATGTACAGATTCTCGACCTTCCTTCTCTTGGTGGGAGCTACTCCAGTGCATCTTCATAGCAAGTTTTGAATGTGAACCATACTACCTAAAGAACCAATACCTAAATGACACACAGATTACCTTCCAATTATCAATTTAAGTTGTATAACACTTAAAAATGCTTTAAATTTTTTTTTCATGTTTATTTATTTTTGAGGGACAGAAAGAGTGCGGGAGAGGCAGACACAGAATGCGAAGCAGGCTCCAGGCTCTGAGCTGTCAGCACAGAGCCTGACACGGGGCTCAAACTCACGAACTATGAGATCATGACCTGAACCAAAGTCGGATGCTTAGCTGGCTGAGCAGCCCAGGCACCCCTTAAAAATGCTTTTTTATAAGTTTGAAAAAGTGCATGAATTTCTAGACTCAGAGAGTCCTCTAAACTTATTAAGCCATGTACTAAGCCAATGTACTAAAAATAGAAGTCTATTTCAAAAATGTCTAGAACATTATTTTTCAAGCAAAGGTATAATGAGTTTATGTTATCTTCTCTGTGATAATTATTACTGCAATATCAAGTTTGAAGGCTGACTATACGTACTGTCAGGATATCAATAGCTTTTAGATTAGAGAAACCAGTCCTCTACACTGGTTTAAAGAAAAACATTTTACTATATTTGCTTCAGAGGGTAACTCTATAGCCCAGTCCTTTCCCAGCATACTAAATGGGGCCAGAAGACTCTTGTTATAAAACCCAAAGAACTGCTCTTCCTCAACACTGTTCCTCCCTGTTTTATGTGCTCAGTCATAAATCATGGTCATAAGTTGAGGAATGTTTATATTACACACAGTCACCCTCATGAGGATATTAATTGATTCAATAAAGACTTATCACATGCTGACAGGTAAAGGTGACCTTGTCCTGAAGGCTGGCTGACCAGATCAAGTTAGTCTTCTACAGAGTTTAATGGCTATTGACATGGCCCAGCACTTAAGACAGTGGTGTCTAGTCAAACACAATGCTTGGGCCACATCCCCACTGGCACGCCAGGAAGGAGTCCTGCACTCCCAATCTTGAAGGCTGACATGGCAAACCGGGCCAGGCCTTGTCACAGCAACAGAGCTGCAACTATGGCACCTGACTGGCAGCCTCCTTCCCTGAGTTGGGAAAGAGCTAGCTGTTACCCCAAACACAAAAAGAGTTGTCAGGGCAGGACTGGAGCCACTTTGAAATGGAAGTGGATGGTGCTCATCTAATCACACAGCTTAAAAAGCCCACAGCCTAAGGGTCAGGAACCCCCTCCTCTGTCGAACATCTGTACTTGCTAGATCTCTTTGAAATGCCCTATAATGCAATGAGCAACCGTGTCCGTTACTGGTCGTGTCTCCATGAGTTTGCCCCGTCAACACTGCTCCAACGTTGCCCTTCATACCCAAGTAACAACAATAAACCAGGCAATAGAGACACAGAAGTAAACAAGTCAGAAAGTCCCTGCCCTCAAGCTTATATGCTCCTGAGAAAAGAGAAAGCTAACAAACAAAAAATAAGTAGGCAATGTACCAAGTGATGACAAGTGGTGTGAGGAATGAATAAAGTAGGACGAGACAGAATGATCACGAGAGCACAGAGGGCGGTCAGCAACAGTGACATCTGAGGAGTGACCTAAAAGGAAACAAGGCATTGAGACCCATGTATGTGCAAAGAGAACTCAGTTCAAAGACCTTGAGGCAGGAGAAAAGTTTGTGTGTTTGAGGAAGAGCAAGAGTCTCTTCCTGTTGCAGGAGATGCAGAGAAGAGTGGAAGGAAATGAAGTCCTAGCCCGTGGCAGGGGATTTGGATCTTACTTTTGATAAAGTGCCAAGGTACGATGATAAGGCCAAAGTACGAACCAGCATAACCCCCACCCAGGTGGGGTGTGTATGATATTCCCCGGGCACCCCCAGCTGCCCAAAACAAAGGAAAGAAAACGAAAGGTTAACTGACAGAGATCACAGTCATGCAGGACAGGAGTGTCCATCAGTTTACAAATATCTTCAGTTTGAACTGTCTCTTAGACCAAGAGTAGATGCTAGGGGCGCCTGGGTGGCTTAGTCGGTTGAGCGTCCGACTTTCGCTTGGGTCATGATCTCGCGGTTCGTGGGTTCGGGCCCCGCGCCGGGCTCTGTGCTGACTGCCAGCTCAGAGTCTGGAGCCTGTTTCAGTCTGTGACTCCCTCTCTCTCTGACCCTCCCCTGCTCACACTGTCTCTCTCTCCTAGAAATAAATAAAAATATTTAAAAAAAAAAAGGAGTAGATGCTAAATAGTAAATTACAAGAAAAAGGCAATCTTATCAATAGCGCCAGAAAACTAGACTCAGTGTCCTGGAGCCCCAGCATCACCTCCCTCCACAGTGATGGGAACACAGGCAAGAAGGACACGGCAGGTAAAGTTACATTTCCTCACAACCTGCAGCCCACGGACACACGCTTGGGGTGAGCAGAGAGTGTACCATTTCTCCAGGACCCCCTGACCATCCTAACTGCTAATGACAACAGCAAGTCCTCCGGCGTCCGGGGAGTCGTCTTTAGCATATCAGTGTCCTTCCAGAGGCCTCCCTTCACGCTTTATCTCCCTAACTCCACAGTTATAACCAGTCATTCTTCACAGCCCTAGTGCAGCTCTTTCTGCCTGCAGATCCCATTCCCCGGCTTTAATAAAACCACCTTTTTGCACCAAAGACATCTTCAAGAATTGTTTCTTGGCCATCAGCTCTGAATCCCACCATCACCCCAAAACCTCATCACTTTGATTCCGATGGATAGCCATTAAAAGAAGCTGACTCAAATTTCAGAAAGATTCCTCGGGGTTACTGTGAAGAAGTGACCAGACAGGGAGAGGTATGTGAAATATAAAGGCGGGAGGGTGGTTAGACGTTGATTACAGTAATCTTGGCAAGGAATCTGGTAGCTCAGAGTAGGGTGAGCAGTGACAGAGATCATGAGAAGAGGTTGGATATGAAACGTATTTCCAAGATAGAGCTGCTAGGATTTGCTAATGAATCTGATGTGGAAGAATCTGATGTGGAATATGAAAGAAAAAAGTTAAGAATCACACGATCTTTTTTTGGCCCCCACAACTGGAATTCAGTTACGGGGATGGGGAACTGTGGGAAGGTCAAGTTTGTGGGAGCAAAACTGAGTTCAAGTTGGGGACAAGTTAAGTCTGAACTGTCTCTTAGACCAAAAGGAGATGCTAAATACAAATCTGTATATATATCTCCTGGCATTCGGAGAAGTCATCTGGAATGAGATACAAACTTTCAGAAGCACCGGCACAGAGATGGCATTGAAAGACACAGGTGAGGTCACCAGGGAAAACCACGCACAAAACACAGGGGCCTCTGCAGACCCCCCAGAGTCGTTTACGAGGTGCACACGTTCAACACTATTTTCACAACGACACTAAGATAATACGTGTCTTTTTCATTCTTGTTCTCTCACAAAAATATAAGAGAGTTTTCTAGGGGCTACATGAGGTGTGTTGTGGCAGTAGATTAAATGCAGGGGCAGATATGAAAATCCACCTGTCTTCTATTAACCCAGACATTAAAGAGATCAGCAAAATGTAAAACTATGCCACTCTTCTCACGAAATGTTTTTGTTTGGGAAAATATAGTTATTCTTTATGAAAATATGTTATTTATATTAATATGTAATGGGCTTGTTATTGTTAATTTAAAAAAAAATTTTTTATGTTTATTTTATTTTTGAGAGAGAGATAGCATGAGCGGGGGAGGGGCACAGAGAGAGGGATACAATAATTAACAATAGAAATAATCCACATGGGCAAAAGCTCTTTGGGATCCTCAAAAATTCTTAAGACTGTAAAGAGACCTAAGACCAAAGAGTTTAAGAATTGCTGACCTGGGAACGAGGTATAGAGGGGACAGAAAGGAAGTCTATGAAATAAGGCAAGGTGGATAAGGAGAGAGAGTGAAAAGAACAAATGAGACAAATTTTTCAAGAAGGGAGCAGTCCCCGGCATCACATCATACAGAAATACTAAATGAAATGAGGACTCTTAGGCTTGACAAGACAGAAGTCAACAGTCACCGTGATAAGGGAATCTATCAGAGTAGTAAAGACAAAGTAAAGTCTGACTGGAGGGAATTTAAGAAATAATAGAAAGACCAGAGAAAGTAGGTGTGCCCAGGTGGCTCAGGCAGTGGAGCATCTGACTCTCAATTGTGGCTCAGGTCATGGTCCCAGGGTTGTAAGATCGAGCCTCATGTCAGGCTCAGCACTAAGCGTGGAGCCTGCTTGAGATTCTCTCTCAAGATGGTTTGTTATACACTCACAGATCCAGAGGGGTACACGTCATGCCATGGGTGAACCACACTGAGAAACATGGCGGTCAGCTGTGAGATAGAGGAGAGAGAGACCTTCACCGTGATTTCTGCAAGAAAGAGTCAGGCAAGGCAAGAAGGCTTTGGATTAGTTAGTTTAAATACTTTCAGTGGGCTCCAGGGCATAGGAGCTACTGGTTGTTGTCGGGTACCTGACCTGGGGGTGATGAGGGCAGCTGTATAGCGGCCCAGAGTAGGAGAGTCTCACACAGGAGGTGGCTGTGGATGTGATTCTAGACTGACTGCTTTCTAGCTTACTGGAAGGGAGTGGGGGTAAACATGGGAGGCAGGAGGCCAAAGCAAGATGACTTAGGCATATTATCAGTTGTCCAGAATGAGGTATTAAAGGATCAAGCTTACAGAAGCTAGAAACATGATTAATAGAAGACTACAATAGTATATTTGTGTGATAATGAGAATTATCCGGGAATCAGGAGAGATTAGTAATTTAAGAGAGAGAACTGCTTGGGATTCTCTCTCTCCCTCTCTCTGCCCCTGCTCATGCATGCACGTGCTCTCTCTTTCAAAATAAATAAACTTTATTTTTTTAATAAATAAACTTTAAAAAAATAACCTAAGAGCAAGGAGGCACACTAGAGATGCCATGTCTTGAGTCGGCAAGAGGGGCTAGGATACAATGTATTTTTAAAAAGTATGGATAGGCCAAAAGAGGATGTGGGTACAAATGCAAGAAGGCCGGTAGATTTGACAGTGGGGGGGTATGAAAGCTCCCTTCAGATTGCCTCCATGTTCTCAATGATGGGAAAATATCAGTAGAGAGCAGTGCAAGGAGAGGTGATGTTGGAGAGCTGCTGGAGAGGAGAAGGTATGAAATAACCGTGCAGGAGATCAAGAAAGTGAATTGACTAGGCAAATGCAGTAGGATCACAGGGTAGCACTAAGGACTTGAGTGCTTGAGTTCCAGGGTCATAAATTAAAAGTGAGACCACACACCCGAGTTGTGTGCTTTCCTCCAGCCATACTCAACTAGCAACATTCAATTATGAACACACATGCTAAAATCCTTCTCAACCCTGAAGTGAGCTCTGAGATTTAGGATAATGGTATTTGGCCTATTTGGGCACATATTTCATGATTTATCTTTCTTTTTCTTCATCCTTTAAAGCAACAAACATTTAAGCCTAGATAAATGATGACCACATTTAGGTTTAATCATTCAAGCTACACTCTCTCCTCCAGAACAACTGACTTAATAAGGAACAGAACCTAAGTACTATTAACAGGTGCTCAACAAATTCTGATTGGATGAAATCTTAATATCTTTATTTAACTAGGAAACCCCCACCATCACCACCACCAAATCAAATCAGCATAACACAAACAATACACCATCAATACTATTACCATGAACAATTATGTCTTAGTTAAGTCCCTTGTTCTGCTTTCTGGATACTATGCACAGCACTGATGTTAACTGTAACAACACAGACCATTTCTATATTCTCTCCGCTTCTCCTCACCCAGTTTATTACCATAATTGACAGTCTTTGCCAGAATCACATTTGTTAAGAGCCATCTAAATGCTGTAAGGCCCATGTCTAAGAGAAAGAAAATGTGTCTAATCTTTCCTCATGTCTCCATTGCCTACTATCATAATCTATTTGAGTGTTTTCTGTAATCATCTGGAGTCTAGACCTAATAAAGATCTTCATATCACAGTGCTAGAGGTAATCAAGGATTTTGTCAATTTGAAATACAAACATAATCTGAAGCTCCCCGATAAAAGAAGATGGTATGGTTACCATACACTGGCTTTGTCTAAAACATGAAATAGTCTGTCAAGAGCTGGCCAATGAGACAGTCAGTGGTACTGTTTTTGAAAAAAATTCTCTCTGTTCAAAAACAGCAAGAGCAGCTACTATATACTGCTTATGATCTACTAGTCCCTGTGACCTTCTGCTGTGGCTCAAGATTCGGTCCCTGGTGCTCTGCACATCTACTCTTCCATACCATCAATTATATAATAGTCATGAAGAATAAGGAACACTCAGTGTGAATCATTTTCTTCAGTCAATTTAGTGTAAACCACCACTTACATGGGATGTAATGAGCATTTGTCATTTTTCTGCCTACCTAACGCCTCCACAAAAAACTATATTTGGGGGTTTCCCCACCACATAAGCTTTGCTTTCTCAAGAGAGAAGCCAGAAAATGTGTCTTCCTTGAAGCTAGGGCACGAACACATCAGGCGCCACCAACAGATGGCTCATGGAAGCCTTCAATTTGGAATTAAGCAACCTGAGGAAGCCAGACCGTGGCAGAATCCATTTTCTGAGGAGGGTGGTGAAGGATGTGTCTGGCTTTTGTGGAAAATAATAGTGGAGTTTCTAGGGTTTGGTGTTCCATATCAAGGATATGAGGCCAGCTGGTAGAAGCAACAGTGACTCACTCCAGCTGAGCCATGGGGCGCCTTTACTACTGCGATTGGCTGTGTCACCTACAACCCAACTCTCCGATTCCAGAAGTTCCAGATTAAACTATTGTTCACAACCAATCAGTAAGATGTAAAATCAATTTGGGGCATCACGTACAACAATTTCTTAACATGAAGTAGAACAGAACAGGAAGAATGTTTAAATCTCTTAAAGCAAGAAGTATTGCTCCACTCAAAGTTTGTTTTATGTAGATATAAAAACATGTATGGATATGTGAACACCACAAGGCAAACTGTACTTCTTACTGAGAGAATCAGTCAAAAATTCTTTTGACAAATTCTTTTTCCGCTCTAACTTGCAGAAGTAAGGATTTTGTTGTTTGCAACTAAGAATCCCCAACAGAGTCTAACAGGAAGAGACGAAGGGTGGAGCCGCATTCGCTTCTCCCCACTGTGCTCTAACCCTTACTAATTCCACACCTCGTGGCTTTCATTTAATCCTTATCCCGCACACAGAAAGTCAGCTCATTGCTAACACACGTCAGTTAGTCTGTTTGCATCCAGGAAGAAGTTTTGCATAAACCTAGATAACTAAAACTCTACGGTTTATGTAGATATGTTTGTGGTATTAGTTACATTTGCCTTAAAATTTTCTCAAATGGAGACGTTACATGAGGTTGATTTTGGAGGCTTTGATCGCCCCTTTTTAAATGCTTTTTACTTCTTTTTTTATGTTTACTTTTGAGAGAGACATAGATAGAGAATGAACAGGGGAGGAGCAGAGAGAGAGGGAGACACAGAATCTGAAGCAGCTCCAGGTTCTGAGCTGTCAACACAGAGCCCGACATGAGACTCAAGCTCATGGACCATGAGATCATGACCTGAGCCAAAGTCAGATGCTTAACCAACTGAGCCACCCAGGTGCTCCAAGGCATTTCTTTTCTAATGAGAATCTTTATCTTTCCCAAGCATACTCTTGACTCCGCTGTGAGTGAAGTCAAGGTGGTCTACCCAGGCACATCTCCTTGCTCAAAGGGAGATGTCAAAAACAATCCTAGCCAGCTTCACTTTAATTAAGGAATATGTTTGATTTTCATCTGGCATACGAGAAGCACAGTCCTATTACTTGAACATACTGCCATATAACACTTATCAAAATTTGTGATAAAGTTTTGGATTGCCTAAAGAGTATGAAGTCCCAAAATTCCTTTACACACTTTAAAATTCACCCCTGCGTCTAAGGCAGTGGAACAGAGTTGTACTCCTGGAGTACATAGATTTGTTCCCTTACTGAATTACTTTGTAGATGAGAAGAATGTTTTCCACATCAGGAATGGATTGGCCTTGCTTCTGTTTCATTACGTTTGTTTGTTTTTATGTTTTCCCCCTGCCACTCTTCTGCATTCCTCGGCTGTATTTCATAGATTCTTGCAAACTACCTTAAAGTCTTCTTTGGAATGAGACAAGGTGTAAACAAACTCCCTTTCTTCTCTTTTCCACAGCCCCCACACACAGAAGGCTTGATTCAACTTATGCCTCAATTACTGTAAAACCTTCTGGCTGGTTTCCCTGCCTCTATTTTCTCCTCTCATAAATGTTGGATTCCTCTTCTTCAATATTGTTTTCATCACTTTAACCAGCTGCTCAAAATCTGCAGTTGCTTGGTAATATCGCTGTTGTAGATATAGTCTTCAGGCTTACAGGCAGAACCCTCCATCAATTGCCCACACACTTCCAATTTTATCTCTCATGCTCACTAACAAGGTGCCTCTGTTCCAGATAATTCAAAATGATTGCCATTGTCTACTTACCACTTGCAATGTGCAAAGCCCACCTCCAACAACTACTATCTGTGTTGCCTTTGGAAAACCTTATCAGTTGGAAACTGGGAACAATACTTTGTATGGCTTTGTGAGAAGAGATAGCATATAAAAGTGTCTAGCTTAACTAATTACATAATGAGTAAACATGTCTATCTTCTAAATCACGTGGCGCATAGCTGGCACCCAATAAAAAATGTTTCAGAATAGACTATTTTTTGTTTCTGTCCACACTATTTGCACAACCCTGAAAACCTCTGCTTCCTCCTCAGCCATTAGTTCCTAAAGAGCAGATAATGGGTGTACAGTCCTTGAATTCAGACAAAGGGAGGTCAGAATGCTGACACACTCCCCTTAACTACTGCACCACTGTCCTCCTGGGTGATCCTCCCCGGGCTTTGCTGAAGAACTAGACCCAGGAACACAAGGGAAGGATGCGTACAACAGGGCCCACAGTCCTGGGAACACAATCAGTACTTGTGTTCTATAACCGTCCCATTCACCTTAACAATTAATCAATGTCTTCTTTGGTTTGGTTTGAGATCAGGCGATTGAGTTGTTCCTTTTACCCACGGCACTCAGGAAAGGTAACTGCTAAGGTAAAACAACTAATAATTGGACCCTAAGGGGAAAATTTCATCTTTCATGTTCTAACTACTAGTGAGCTGAGCAAAATCCAGCAGTAACTGTATCACCTCCTCAAGGTGTCCCAGAGTAAGAAATAAGAATGGTGATATAATGAGACTCCTGATAAAATAAGAACTTCAATTCACCATAATACCTGTTCCCAAGCCATTCTGGCTAGATTTCTTTCACTATATGTGAGCATTTCATATTACTTTTGCACATCCAAAATATAGAACCTGACACTCAGCATGTGCTCTGTATTTACTTTTGGCTGAATACAGGCTTTGTCACCTTTAAAATTACATGACACAATACACAAAGCCACTTTCTTTCCGTGATCGAGCATTCTCACAAAGGGTTTTTGCAATTCATCAGACCCAAAGACAATCTATGGTGCCAACAGATTTTATCTCAGCACAGCCTTCATTTATAAATCTTGCTCATTCTAATACTGCACCTTTCTATGGCTCCTGATATCTCTAAGCATTAAATTTCTGCCTGCCGTTGGTACTGCCAAATCCCACACGAGCACCACCGTCACCTATTCCAATCCCTAACCAACTTCAGGCCTAACATGAAATGGAGAGTTACAGAATTCCATTTCCACTGGGCTCATTTCTTACTTCCCCTGCAGTCTACACTCGTTTATTTTATGCTGTGTGTTAGTGGTTGAATGGTGTCCGCCCAAAAAGATATGTTTAAGTCCTAACCCCTACCTAGCACCTCAGAATGTGACCTTACCTGGATACGGTGAAATTAGTTAAAATGCAGTCACCCTGGAATAGAGTGGGCTGTTAATCCAATATGACTGTGTCCTTACGAGAAAAAAGACAAACAAAAGGAAGCCAGCCATGTGAAGACACAGAGACACAGAGAGAAGGCCATGTGAAGATAGAGGCAGAGCTTGGGGCCAGGCTGCCACGAGCCAGGGAACATCAGAGGCTCCCAGAAGAGGCAAAAAAGAATCCTCCCTGGGAAAACCCTGGTAACACCTTGATTTGAGGCTTCTAGCCTCCGGAAAATACATTTCTGTTGTTTTCAGCCACCCGTGTTTAGGACTTTGTTATGGTGGCCTTGGGAAACTAACACACTGTTGGCCTGTGCTTATTTTTCACTCAGAATGTCAACTCTCCTCTAGACAGCGCTAGGCAAAAGGTGTGTTGATCTTCCCTGCACTACACTGCACGGTCTTAAGTTCCTTCTTCCTGAAACTCAACGGCGCCCTTAGGTACCAGCTGACGAATGGCTGCCTCTTCTTTAAGGTCTCTGTAGTTTCTTTCCCAGCAGCATAGAGGTGACAGGGCAGTGCAATGACATTTAAAGAGCAGGACCTCTGATTCAACAGTTAAAAGCCCACACGATGCTCACATAAGCTACAGTAAACACTATTCTCACTGTTTCTAGGCATCACATATTTCAAGCAGCTCGGGCTAATACTCTCTACACTGTCAGAAAAAACTATCCCAGGCTCCAGAGAGCCGACCTCTCTTTATCCGGCCAAGGAATGGCAGCACTGGTCAACTGCACCATCTGCAAAACAGAAGCTGAGCATTTTAAACGCAATCCATGACCTGTTTGACCTTAGCTGGGGTGAAAGTCCCACAAATGGAAACTGTCTAGCTGACTTCTCTCACTTCTTCTGTTTATGTTCGTAAGTCTATCCCAATCAGATGAGAAACTCCAAGCAGAGGGCACAGATTTGACTTTCAAAAACCAGATGTCTGATGCTTTGGGTCCTCCTTTTAAATTAACATAGGCAAACAACGTTATCTCCGTGTTAACAAAGAAAACCATCTCCTCCGGCCCTTTGTGTTCCTCCCAGAGACTCTGGGTAAAGGAAGGCCACACTGTTCAGTAGGCACGTTTGCCGAGGGCAGAACCGGCGCCAAGGCAGCCTGTTCTTTATAGGAAATGGCACCCGGCAGCCGGGCCCGGATCCCTCCTAAGCCCCGCATATTGTTGCGGCAGCTCGGAGGCCGTGCCCGGATCAGCCAGACGGCGCCCACAGCTGCTCACAGCCGCTCTGACCCCTGCGCACAGTTTGCCCTCGGCTTCCTGGGGAAACCCCCCCTCCCGCGCGGTGCCCCCTGCCCGCCCCGCCCGCGGCGTGGAGGTGCTTGCGGTGGGCCCACAGACCCTTGTCAGGATGATCCTAGAATTAATAATGATAACAATAATAATAAGCTTTAGGGGGCTAGTAGAAATGAGGTATGCTCTGCAGTTTTCTTGGAAGGTAGGATTTTCTCCCCTTAAAAATGTGAACGTTCTGCTTTCCTGAAGAGCAGCCTCCAGTCCTGCGATCAGCACCAGGGACTGGAGAGGCTCCAGAAGACCGAAGCTTTGATTCCAAGGCGGCTTTGCTTCTCAAACCTGGTAAGCAGGCTCTTGAGAAGGTTTGGTCACAGCTTGGAAAAGCAATTCAGTAGGTGGTGCATAGACTTCAGAGAAAGCAAGCAAGCACACAGTTTACATTTTTTTCGTCGTAAGAAGTAGGGATAGCACATAGGTGGGGAGAGAGATGTGGGCGGGGTTAACTTATACATAGTTATTTTATACTGTGCCATCTTGCAGCAGATTTTCTGAGGACTTTGTGTGGGTTTGTTAGGGAAGTAAAAATTGGGTCAGAATAGTTTCACACTCTACTACAACGTTCTTTGCGTTGTTTTTTTTATAGCCTCAATTTAGGCAAATCATATTCATGTATCATTGCTAATTTTCAAAACAATGACACAAGAAGGCTTTGGCTAAAAAGGAGTAACATATTTTAATCTATTCCTGCTTTTCCCTAATTTATCAGTTCAACATTGTAACAAGGGACTCAAAAATTGTTCTATAAATATCATTCCTATTTTGCCAGGAAGATGATTACAGTGTTTTGTGTTGAAAAAGTTTATCAAGGCTGAATATATTTTTTTCCAAAAAAGAAAAAGAATTTTCTTAAATGGACACAGGGTTTTCCATATTTGTTTAGATGGCATGATTATCAAATTTATGACTACAAGGAAATTTAGAGTGTCATAAAATGAATTGAATGACAGAGTCAGGATTCAAAATTATTTCAATGTAGTAAAATTATGGGAAGATCTAACATGATTATATAGCACAATTGCAACATTTGTTATAAATGGAAAGTCTGGTACTCGAACTCAAAATAACAATTATATAAGTAAGGATGAGGTGGCTATAGTTAAAGAGTGACATTTGGGGGAATGGCCATATCAGTTTTGTTTAGTACAGATTCAATGTGAAGTGGGTTGACAAAAAAGCTAGCATACTATAGATAGCCTCCTAATGCCAAAACAAAGTAGACAAGATTTCTGCTCTCCTAATCACAGTCCAGCCTCACCGGGAATCTGGAATCTTACTTGTCTCTGGGTAGTGCTCACTAACAGCCCACATAATCCAGACTGGTTTTTCTGAAAATTTGAAGAGTCATAAACCCTTTAATAATCTGGTCAATGTTATGGACCTTCTGCCCAGAGAAAGGCATATACCTACAATTCTGTATCCCATTTCTAGGTGCTGTTCACAGATCCTTAAAGGATCTAGAAGTAATGATCCTAAACTCTAGTTACCCACGGATTCCAGATAAGGAACTCCTGATCTAGACTATATCTAGAGCAACCAGAATTGGAAGTGTTCTGGAACTGATGTTCATCCTGAACTTCATACTGAAATGTCTGCTTTGCTCCTTCCTGCTTGAACCCAAGGCTGAGTTGGGGAGTCAAGTGATCACCACTGACTTACCTATACTGCACGAGTTCTCCTACCACCACTGACTTACCTGTACTGTACAAGGTTTCTCCTACCACAAAACCACGGGGTGCAGTCAATTCAAACATTTTGGCAAGTATCAAATATCTTAAGTCCTTCTTCACATGAACAGACATTTAGCTAATTTATTTTTTTGTGTTTTAGCTTCCTATATGTAACAGTCATAATACTAGCTAAGGTTTATTAAGCACTTACTACATGCCAGATACAATGCTAAGCCCTTATAGAAACATTCTCATTATATCCTCATAACAATCCTATCACGTGAATACTACTTCCCCCAGTTCAGATGCGGAAACTGAGACAGAGAGAAGTTGAGTAATTTATTAGAAGTCACATCCATAAGAAGTGGTGCCCACATCTGTCTGCTCCCAACCTCATCACTAAGCTAGGTTGCCTCCTGGCACGATGCACAAACCACGCTATCTTTCTTCAGAGCATCCTACTAAGCATCCATGATGTTAGCATCGGTTACCAGGCCGTCACAGTCACGTCTAAGGACAAAGCAGTGCACTCATACTTAGAGGTGTACAGGCTTTGCTGAGTTGCTACCCTTTTAGATTTTCAGTCTAAACTCTCACTTCACATTTCCTTAATGTCTGTGAAAGAAGAGCCCTCACCCTTTGCCTTCTTGTGTCTTTAGGCCACACCACCTGTTCTCTCTATAAAGCTTGAGTCACAAACCTTCAATTTTGGGGTTTATATTTTAAACACATTACTTCTCAGAGTTATCAACGTTTTGTGTTATTCAGTATCATAGCCCTGACCTGATTCAGACGCCTTTCATTAACAGGTATGAACAAGTCTGGGAGTACTTCCTAGCTCTAGCTCCAGATACTGAATTAATAAAAGTCACCCTGTTGAATACTAGCTCTCAAAGGAATTCTAGGTTATTTAATGTCTTTGTCTCATAGGGATTCGGTGACAGAAGCCATGATATAAACAAGAGAGGCGCTGTATGTGGTCTGTCTCTGACAGCTCCCTCCAACTATTTTCTGATGAGCAAGCGTACACTTGACAGTCTTCCCCACTGTTCTCTTACCACCTCCTTTATTCTCTTATGTGTTTAAGCCTTCAGATCCCCAGAGTAACCCTCTTTCTCCCCCCAGAGAATGCTGGATATCCATAACAGAGATTCATTTTGTCCTCACTGAACCAATACTCAAAAACAAAAAAAGATGGCAAGTTATTACTAGAATCATTGTAAGTTAACAGAACATAAAATAACCAAGTCATGCAGTACAGTCTCCTCTGGTATGAGTCTTGTGCCATGGAATTCTGATTTTGTTTTTAAAAATATAGGAGCCCACAACTTAAATAGGAGCAGGAAGGAAGGGAGGAGGTGCCCCTCTGGTCCCCTAAGAATCATGTTTCTAGCACATGTACCCACAGATTCTTGCATTCAGATTCTTGCATTAATGTGCTTCACAAATAATCTCACTAAACATCAAGCTGGGAAATGAACACTGGCAGAGTCCTGGTAAATTCTCTTAAACTGGCCCCTGGCGGGAGCACAACATCTCAAGATGTGTGTATCGGGATAATACTTCTAAAGGCTGTCCATCGCATATGTAGCAAAGTCTCCTAATAAACACATCTGACAAATCATGACGATAGCCTCCATATTTCCTTGTTTAATTCTCAGTTTTCTTCTAAGACCTTCTCGAAGTTTGGTTGTAATGGATCATTACGTCCATAATGTGCTCAATGTTGGAGTGAATTTTGAACAGTTTTTAGGCTGCATACTGTTTTCTTCCAGATAATTTGCTGGATTAAAATTAGCAGTGTGAAAAGCTGTAGAGAAATCTAAATGCCTGCCAAATCAAAGAAATAATCACATTTTTATGAATATTTAATATCATAGTCATGGCAAATAAGGCAAGTAATTAGTACTTACCATAAATTTGCAAAGTATTATTTTATGTAAATGTTACATTCTACTAGTTTGATATGAATTATTCATTGTATAAGCAGACACTGACACAAACCAGTAAACATTTAAATCTATGTGCTATTAGTTTACTTACCTTCAATGATTTTGTGCTGAATATATACATATTTTTGTCCACGAATCCATATTTTCCCTCTTGCCCCAAAAGGGACAAAAGACAATTAGAAGAATGTTATTTAAAACCATCTACGATATATTTAATAGTAAAGAAACTTAAGATGCAAATGGGAAATATGTGGTTCCCTCATGTGTCCAAGGGAAGAGCTCCCCGGCTCTGCTTCTGCCTCCTCACCTATCATGTGGATTTTTAATGAAGGGCAGTAATGAGTGATGCTATAAAAACGAAAAATGTTGGAGGAAAATAATCGTATACTATAAGCTGTGTAGTGAAGAATTATTAACCTTATCCAAAAGAGAGGTCTGGCCTTTGCCCTTAGCTACTGAGAGGTGATCTCTCAGGTCCTGAAATGCCATGCCTCGCTGCAAGGCCCCAGTCTACAGTGTGATTTATGTTAGGCCCTGGGTATTTGCAGCTCTCTGGAGGGACTGGAGACCAACGGTGCCCACCTAATCTCCAGAAGGGCTGGAGACTAAAGGATAGCCATATGGCCAATATGTGACTGAATGTCAATACAAACTCTGGACACCCAGGCTCGGGTGAGCTTCCTCCACTGGCGATGCTCCATGAACACTGCCGCACGTGGATGCCAGGAGTTAATGTTGTCTGTGTATCCGTGGGGTAAGGACGGGAAGTTCAGCGTTTGGACCCCTCTGGAATCTGCCCTAGGCATCACTTTCCTGAGCTGACTTTAATCTGTTATAAACCACAACCATGAGTATAACAGTTTTCAGGGAGTTCTGTGAGTGAATTTTCAACCTTGAATGTGGTCTGGGGAACCCCCAAACTTGCACGTGGCATCACAACTGAGGGGAGGCCTATGTGAACTGTACACTGTCTCTGTTAGAGTTGGCTAAATTTTGCATAAATAGTCAACTCAAGGAGACACAGGATTCTATATCTGAGAAATGAAACAGAATAGCAGCTCCTTGGGAGTGAAAGGGTGGGTCTTTAAACCCATCACCAGTGTACAGTGAAGAATTTTCCTTCCCATCATCTTTTTTCCTCTGAAAGTCCCACTGCCTCGGACCTTACTTTGAGAGGTCAGCTGAGTTCTGAACTGCTTCCGGAGACACAATGCCAGAGAGGACCAAGCCAAAGGAGTCCTCTGTAGCAGCAGATCTCCTAAAAGTCATGATATTTCTAGCACCTTCCCCAATCTCCACACAGCTCAAATATCACCTTCCCCGTAGGTCCTCCTTAATGTTCTTACTTGAAATCAAACTGCCATGCCCCACCCCAGCATCTATAGCCCCACTTTCTGTTTCTTTTTCTCCATAGCAAGTATCTTTAACACACTATGTTACTAATTTATTTTGTCCATTTTATATTTCCACTCATGAGACTGTATGCTCAATTAAAGCAGGAATTTTGTTTCATTTTGTTCACTGTACCCCCGTACACTGAGACTAAGTACACTTAGTCACTTAGAAGAGTGACTAAGACATATTAGATGCTCAACAAAGCATCTAATTTATTTATTGAACAAAGGAAAGAATGAGTCATTCCATATTGGAAAGTCTTAAGGGAAGACATATGTCCACAGGAGGTCTGGCGGACTTATCCTGAATCTGACAAACTGGCTTCTCTTGGATTATATCTAACACAACAATACAATGGCATGGTTTTCCAAAATCTTTTCTTCTATTTACAATGGTCATAAGATGCATAAGATATCGAGAAAATTTAAATTTAAAATTTTAGGTGCCTGAGGGCACAAAGGGAGAAAAGGCCGCCCCTAACCTGGAAAGTCTATCTTGGTCTACTTTAAAATTATTCTCATTTCAGGAAATTCTTAAGAAGCCAAAGTACTTTTAAAGCAAAGGTGCTCAAAATGGCAAAAGGGATATGGTAAGAAGGGGTCTTAGTACAATGCAAAGAACATCTTAAATCATGAGGTGGAAGGGTGGGGAAAGGCAATTAGTTTGTTTAGTTCTATCTGGAGGCAAAAGACACAGGCATCAGTGTCCCCACACTGGTTCTACACTCACGATGCCCAAATGTTTCCACTCGTGCATCCTTTGTCATACTCAAGTCTACTGTTTGACTATGGTTTCTGAAACTCACACATCCAATCAGCCAGCAAGACTCTTCACTTGCCTGATTAAGAATCACTGTGAAAGATAAAACCTGACCTGAGCACATGTCTTTCCTTATCTGGGAGGGAAAGGAATGCAGGCCCAGTCAAAGCTATCCCATTCATAGGCCTGTGAAGAAAAAGACAATCATTAATGTGCACCGTGTATTGGTCCACTTGAGTTTTCTATGTGGTCAGTTTCAGACACGTCCTTTCCTTTTACTTAGGAAGCCAACAAAACAGGACTATTACATTCCCCATCCCATGTTTTAAATACCAGCTTAAGAAATCCTTGACTTGCACAAATAGAACAATCAGACCAGTCAGTAAGTAGCAATGACGAATAGCACTCAACACTTTTCATTGAAAGAAATGCACTAAATGGAAGTTTCTTAAAGGTTCATGAAAGGGGCAAAGAAAGTTCACAGGAGACCCTTTAGCACTATTGTTATAAAAGTTCCTTCTTTGGCTGGGGGAAGAGGGAAATGTGGAGGTGATGGTCAAACAAAGTGTCAGTTGTGCAAGATAAATAAGTTCTGAAGATCTACTATGTACATAAGGCCTATAGCTAACAACACTATATAGTATTCTTAAAATAGGCCAACAGAGTAGATCTTGCATTAAGTGTTCTTACCACTGAATGAATGGATGACAAAGAGGCCTGGAGGAAACTTCAGGAGGTGGTAAATACATCTATGGCACTGAAGCTGGTGACGGTTTCAGAGATGTATACTTATCCACAAACTCGTCAAGTTGTATAGATTTAATATGTACATGTAACTTTACATGTCAATTATATCTCAGTAAGGTAGTTTAAAAAAAAAAAAAAAACTTGCCCTTTTGTCCTGATACTCCCATGCTTATAGAAACAGACCATATCCAGTGGGCAAGACTATTTAAATAAATAATTTCAATAAAATCCTGAAATTAAGTGAAGTCAAGGGACTATGACAGTATACAAAATTCTAGAAGCCCCTGTTTTACAGGAAGTTTCTTTTCAGAACTCCAATCACTCCTAATTCTCTTTTCCAATTTTCTAAGAAAATACGCTATGAAGTTAGATTTCCTGGATTGAAGTCTATATGAACTTGGGCAAGTTATTACAACTTCATCAAATGAGAGTAATAACATCCACCTCACATAGGCTGTTGTGAGGGTCTGAAAGCCAAACTCCTCAAAGAGCTTAGCCTAGCATCTGAACAGCATGAATATTCTATATGTATTAGCTGTTTAATTATCGCTTGTGTTGTTAATACCACCTCTTCCATTTTGAATACTCTTCCACCTTGCTGTTGAAGATCATGTTACTAGAAAAAGGGGTCAAAACTATTAAATAATTCCTCTGTCTACATCGTAATGCTATTTAAGAGTTTGCTCACAATACTGTCTAGTTAGAGATGAGCAATAGAACTTCTCTACTTTGGGAAGATTTTGTTTCCCCTGTGAGCTCTTCATTCAAATGCACATGTAATTAAAGTGGAAGCAGAAGAGAAACTTTAAATTTTAAGTTGTTCAACTGAGGGTGCATAGATACTCACATATCCATATGATCATAAAACTTGGATTTTCAAATTCAGACTTTGATTTAATGTAACCAGATGTTAAATAAACCATTTTGACTTTAATTTCAGCAGAGGCCCCAAGACAATAATATCACATTTCAAAGTGAGACGCAAGGCCACTTTGAACATACATGGGACTTGGTTAAGAACCGTTATTTCACACTGTTGACTACCCATCCTCAGCCTAGGAAGGACTCTGGGGACTGAAAAAGGAATTGTGATTCTAAGAAACTTTTTGGAGAGTGCCAACCCTCCCCCAAGATTAAGGAACTTGGGGGTGTAAACCAGTTCCTTTAAGGAAGGACTTCACTGGGATCCCTCTGAAAGCCTGACATACATCCTTTAGAGCTGGGAGACACCATGGCCTGGTGTCTGACTTTGGGACTTCTAAAGGGTGGAAGATGACAGCCAGCTGCCCTGATGGTGAAGTAAAGGTGGTTGTCAAAGCCTACGAATGCTCCCAGGATTTGGTGGGACAAAGGACTCCTGAGTGACCACAGATGTGTCCTGTCATATGAGGGAAACCAGCACAATACTAATGTAGGACCTACCCAGATAGCTGAAGAGACCCGATCAGGGGACGAACTGCTGAATTCCCAGGGCTGAGGACCGTGTATGTGACCAAGCAGGAGAGATATATTAGCAGGTAAGAAATCCCCATCCATTTTGTGTGAGTGTGTGTTTGTGTGTGCATATCCTACAAGAGAAATGTGGTTTTACAAATCTCCCAAATCCACGCCAACAGTGAGACCTTTCTGTCTCTCTCTCTTCTTCCATATCATCTCCAGCTCCAGCCCTGGAGTGGTAGAGCACTGTATGGGGCAAGTGGCAAAAGACCAGTACCAGCACCCCAGCAGCTCCCACAAGCCTGCAGGGGGCGGTGTGCAGCTGGCCCAAGCTGAAGGAAAAAGTTTACCATCAAATAGAAATAGGTGTTTTACTCATTACCCTACCCTAGTTTGACATATTAATTACTGAACTGAAGTCAATTGCTGATGATAATCAGAGGGTCTTTTGTCACCTAGAGGTAACCAGAAAATCAAGCGCTGGCCCTTCGCACAGAAGAAAAGCAAGCAATAGGGGAAATGTACAAAGGTATTTTCAGAGTACACCTCATGAGCCCCTTGCCCAACACGATGACTAAGTTATTAAATGGCATCCTTGCCAAGCTTACTAAATTGGTTCTGCCGTGTGCTTTCTACCCTTGCTAAGGCAGGAGCACCTGCCCACAGTGACACCAGTGGTGGCAGCATCTGAGGGGAACGTGAGGACTATTGAGAGCCCCCTAGTTCTACTTATACCAACCTCACCCTCCCCCATCCCCAAGACTTCTAGGCCCCCCTGAAAGAAGAGACAAGAGGCCATAGTAATATCTCAATGCCCATGTTTCCGTGCCAAGCCTCCTTTCCAGTCCACACCCAAATGTGTAGGCAAGAGCCAAATGAGGAAAGTAATGACAGGAATCACTACCGCCCATTACAAATGGAATGGCTAATGAGATCAAAGAATGCCCCAAAGCAATTCCATCAAACAAGTTTTAAGTACTCCTTTACCAATACATGTGACAATAAATGAAAGGGCCGCTCTCTCAGAGATTCCCATCTAGTTGTGATGGAGGGAGTAACAGAGAAGCGGTCATTCCGGGTAATAGTCAGGGTCCCCCCATCCCTAGCCCAGCCCAGCCCAGCCTTGTTTCTAGCAATGAGAGAGGGGATGTTGTCAAATTTAGAACTGACTTGAAAAAGTGTTATTTCTAAACCTAGAATAAAACTCGAAACATTTGGAATTTGTATTTCATTTGGCTCTGGAAAAGATGAATTTGAAGCTGCTGCAGATTTTGTGATCTTTTTCCCTGGGGAGTCTTAGAGGCTAGAGAAGGAAACTTTAGGGTCCTACTGGTAGAGTATGGAGGCCGTGATATTTCAAAATACGGGAACGAAAAAGGCTGTGCTTCTGAGTGCTGACTCAGTTTGTGGTAATCATCTCGTACTCTCCCATGTAAGCTGAGAAATCGTTAGGCGAACTGGTTTATGGCCCTGGGAACAATTGCCCTCAATAACCAGTAATTCCTTCTTATGATACCGGAACAAAAAGTTCCATTTTTGCCTTTGTTGCAGTAACAGCAGGAGTGGCTCTGATCCTTTCATCTACCCTGAAATGACACACACAGACACACAGACACGGATATACACCAAACAAGTCCACGCATGGGAGAATGTGTCTGACAAGCACAATGAGCAGAAGAGAGCTGGAAAGGGGAGCCATGTGCTCTGTGGGACTCTTCTTGGCTTGAAGGGTTTGGTCTGTGCTTGCAAGCCACATGCTGTAAATGAGGAAGTCCACTGCGGGGTTGACAGGTAAGATACAGTAAGTGCCTATCAAAAGTCAACTCACAAAACCAAGCTTTTGACAACACACTGTGACGCTCAGTGGGAAACATAAAATTTGCCAGTTGGCCCAGCAACAAGGAGAAGCACATCCAGGAAGCTCAGCTTTCTCTCTCCTACAGCAAGGGGACGGCCCCTTTTGATTTCAGGTTGGCATGCAGAAAGGACAAGAAGAAGAGACAATAATTGCTTACGATCAAAAGATTGCGAAGAAGAAAATAAAACAATGGAAGTCACTCAGTTCATCATGCTCCTTCTGAAACCTCATCAATACACAGTGAATGTAAAAGACAGAATCCAGGACCAGAGAATATTACAGCAGGAAACAGGAGTCTACCCACACAGACAAAAAGATGGGGCTCATGTAAATGTTTGCCTTTCATTTATTTTGAGCAAACATTTCCTTCCACGTAACAGACTCATCCTGATCAGCCACTTCCACCTGGTGTTCTTGAAACCAGATGGAAGTGTAAATTATTTAAATACATGATCTTCCATTAGCTGTTGAGCTTAAGTGCTTCAAAAAAAATTTTTTAAGTGCTTTCCAGGATTCTAGAAAGCATTTGCACTAAGATAGATAAACATATTTTCAAGACACAACTCCAGTGACAGCAATTTTTAGATTTTAAAGTACAGTCAGCATTAGCATCTATAAGTAATTATGACTTCTGCAAAAGACTGTTTATACTGTAAAAGTAAAATCAGAGCTAATGAGCTAATTAAGTAAAGGTTTCTTCCCCTCCACATGATACTTTCCACAAAATCCAAACGTGTTCATCATGACACACTGAGGAGCTATAATGACCCGTCTTAAATTGTTTCTCCCATTCATGGTTTTGATACGTTTTTTGGAAAATATGTTTTTTAGTAAAAACTTTGATGGTAGATTTTGAAGTTAATCAGTTTTGTGAGGGGAAATGATGTTAGCACTCATAATATAATAACCACTGTGTTAATGTATGCAGGCAGTATGTAATGGATAGATTCAGAAGAGAGGCGACATCATAGTTAACTTCCAAAACTGTAATTACTCACTTGATTATAAAACTATTTAAAAAAAGTCACAGTTAAATATTCAAAATTCATAACATTTCAGACATTGGAAAGATCATAAAGATCAACTGGATGGGTACCTATCAACTTGATCTTGTTAAAATACATATTCTAAATCTGGAGTTCTGGTATGGGTCCTGAGATTCTCCACTTCTAACAAGCTCTTGGATCATGTCGATGGAGTGAGCTGTGGAGCATCGTTTAAATAATAAAGCCCTATTTGTTAGATATGCCCTCATTAGCCCCTTTGGAGATGCTAGATGTTAGGAGGCAAAATGCAGAAAAGGCATCACTTTTCACAAGATGGGCAAAAATCTCCTTTGCCCTTAATGTAGTATTAATAAGTTTAACACCTAGCAGTCAACCAGATATCAAAATAAAGGTACCACACTGTGGTACAGTAGGTCTCTAATCTGATGTTAATGCAAGGAGCTATTCATTCCAAGGCATTTTACTCAGAAATCTAGTCTGTAAAGAACATAAAAGTGGAATTGCTTAAGGGCACGTAGGTGGCTCAGCCGGTTAAGTGTCCAACTTCAGCTCAGGTCATGATCTCAGGGTTCACGAGTTCAAGCCCTGCATCGGGCTCTGCACTGATGGCACAGAGCCTGCTTCAGATCCTCTCTCTATCAAAAATAAATAAACATCTTTAAAAAGTGGATTACTTAAATTGTGTATGTACATGCATGTATACGTGTGTGTATGTGTAGTGTGTAAGTGTGTGTGTACACGAATATGTGGTATGTGTGAGGTGTGTCTGCATTGTGGTATGTGTATGTATGTGGTGTTCATGTGTGGGTATGTGTGCATGTGCACGGTGTGTGTTACGCATATGTGTTTGGAGTGGTGGAGGTGTGTGTGTGTGTGTGTGTGTGTGTGTGCGCGCGCATGCACATGCACCATGTGCAGTATGTGCTTGTACATGTGGAAATGTGTGTGCATGTGTGTTGTGTGTGGATGTCATCACTCATCTGGCCTCTCCAACCTTAACTCTGACTCTCCCACTCTCCATCCAAGGTCCAGAGGGTACAAGTCCTCAACTTTGGCAAAAGAGTCTGCAAAGAGCTGTGCGCCTGAAGAACTATCTTTTGGGACCTTAAAAGTCTTGATTCCAAACTACTCAAAAGAATGATCCCAACCTAATATCAGAGGTATGTCTATATTCACATCTTTCAAACTCCACTTCCCATTTTCTCCCATGAAATTAATTTTTCTTAATTGCCCTTCAACAGTGAATATTGGATATCCCTCCTCTTCTCATTCTGTCAATACTGTTCTTTTATTTCCATAATTTCATTTACATGGGTTGATTCCCTGTTTGACTTGTCCAACTTCTCTTTATTCCTCCCACCAGTGGTGGATGGCAAAAGGGAAATCATGCCCTCTGAGCTCTAATGATCTTCTTTCCAATTACCAGCCTCATCCATCCAGGATCTACCAGAGAATCAGATCATCTGGGTGAGCAGGGGCCGGAGAGGTTTCCCACTCCATCAACCTGTCCAAGGTTTCTGTTTTAGATAAATTTCACTTACCAAGACCTCGCTCTCAAGAACTCCTGCCTTTTTCCAAAGTTAGTTGCTACTATTAGCGGAACTAATTCTAAAATACAATTTCTTTACATGTTTTGAGGGTTGAAAGGCTTATAAATAACGCACTTCTTGTCTCCAACTAACTTCAGAGTTGACACACAGAGCCTGGAAGATGAAAATAAAATATCACCTTTGTTCCTGAAAAAGCCGTGAAGGAGTATGCCTCGGACGGAAGGGTGAAAAAGGCTTGCTAACGAGGCGCAGCACAATTAAAATCATGCACTGTGTCAAGGAAGTACTGGAGTGGTAGAGTCACCCCTACCCCAGACCCTGGGCAGAAACAGTCCTGCTAAGCTACTAACTATCCCAAAGCACACAAGTGCACACGTCCCCTGCAAGCTGGGGAGACTGAGACCGAGACTGAGAAACGAGCATGCCCCATTCCTTCTTCTTAAACTCATCTGCCAAACTCCTTGCTCTGCTCACTTCTCCTGCCTCCAGAACAAGTGAGTAGGAATAGGGGGAGAAGTAAGAAGTAGTGGGGTGTCACTTCACAAGGCGAAAAAAGGAGTGGAAATATTGTGCTTCCCCTAAAAATGGGCCTTTATATGGAGAATTTAATATATTAACTTGCCAATTCTCTCCTTACATATAGATATACTCTCTGAGATTGGCATAAAAGATGCTATTGTGCTCACCATTAATTATCACGTCTCCAATTTCCATTAACTAGCACAGATTTATCACACAAGGCCCCATGTCCACACTGCTGAGGGATACAAAGTTTGACACTGCTTATGCCCTCAGGATGCTAAAAACCTAGTTGGAGATACCAGACTTGAACAACTAAAATTAAACAATTATTAACAGCAATTCAAGACAATACTATGAAAGGGGTCACAGGTCAGCACATAATTAACTTTTACCTTAATTAATAATAAAATAATAATCCAGAAGAGGAAGAAATCTTAATAGGTTGGGTGGCAGGACAATGTTTTACTAAGTAAGTATAACCTGGGTATTCAAAATTGGACAAGATTAGAGTATATAAAGAAGAGAGAAAAGGGAATAATATCAAGGTGGTAGAAGCCAGAAGAAACACTATAGCCCATCGTATGGGTGTTTTACAACAGAAAGCTATAGCACAAACAAGAAGTTTCCACCAGAGAACCAGCACTCACTACCTAACTCACCAGCAGTGTGCCCCACAGCCACGTTCCCCTGTGGACACACACCCTCCAGCGAGGCCTCACCTCCAGGCCCCCTCCCAGAGCAGAGCGGCTCAAACACTGGAACACCACGCACGTCACCACCCCCGCACTTCTGTGGATGTGCCCCCTCCAAGAGAAACGTGACCCAAGCCCATCCAAAGTGGTGTAGGCACGCGTGAGTGGCTCAGCTGGTTAAGTGACTGATTCTTGGTCTTAGCTCAGGTGTTGATCTCAGTAGTTGTACATTCAAGCCCCATGTTGGGCTCCACACTGAGCATGGAGCCTACATAAAAATAAGAAAAAGAAATCATTTAAAAAATTATAAATGTGCCCCAAGTGGTATCACAAGCCTAGCAGTGTTCAAGCAGCCTTGACAGGGGCTAGTACCACTCCAACGTGACTCCTGTCCCAGGAAGAGGGAAAGATAATCACACACAACAATCAGACTGTGGCCTCAGCAGTGGACTGGGGGCTAAAGCCGGCCTGACTACAGGCCTTGCCCACCAACAAAGCCTCTCAGGGGACAAAACAGGAACAACACCCTGCAGTTTGGTGCTGCTGCGTCTCTGGCAAACGCCTGGTCTCACTCATGCCCAAGACAGCCTCAGACTCTGCCCACCTCACAACACAGGGACCAAACCCCACCTGCAATAAGCAAAGAGAGCCAGTCTAGATACTGGACTGAAAGAAAAAGTGGCTCAGCCACAACATCAGGGTGTTTGCTACACATGTAGGAGACACCCCAGAAATGCCAGCTTCTGGTGAACAGGGGACACTGCACTACGGGGCATTACAGACCTCTTCTTCATAAGATCACGACTTTCAAGAGCAAGAGATGTAGCTGATTTTCCTAACACACAGATGTAGTCACAGACAATAAGGTAAAATAAGGATGCAGAGGAATGTGTCCCAAATTAAAGAAGAGGACAAAATCACAGTAAGAGATCTAAGTGAAACAAATATAAGTAACACACCTGAGAGAGAATTTAAAGTAACAGTCATAAAGACACAAGACTTAAGAGTGGAGAATGTAAGTAAAACCCTTAACAAAGAGATAGAAACCATTAAAAAGAACCAATCAAAGATGAAGAACTCAATAAATAAAATTTAAAATACACTAGAGGGAACAGACTAGAGAAAGCAGAAGAATGGGTCAGTGACCTGGAGGGCAGAGTAACTGAAAGCAGCCAAGCTAAATGGGTGAGAGAGAGAAAATACAAAATGAAGACAGACTTAGGAAACTCTGTGACATATTAACATTTGCATTATAGGGATCTCAGAAGAAGACAGAGAAGGGGGGGGGAGGAAATTTATTTGAAGAAATTATAGCTGAAAATTTCCCGAATCTGCTGAAACAAATGGAAATACAGATCCAGAAGGCACAGACAGCCCCCAACAAAATCAACCCAAGGAGGTCCCCCCAAGACACATAACTAAAATGGAAAAAGTAATGATAAAAGGAAAATTTTAGGGGTGCTAACGTGGTTCAATCAGCTAAACATCTGACTTAATATCTGCTCTGATCATGATCTCACAGTTTGTGAGATCAAGCCTCATGTCAGACTCTGAGCTAACAGTGAGGAGCCTGCTTGGGATTCTCTCTCTCCCTCTCTCTGTCTCTGTCTCTGTCTCTCTCTCTCTTTCTCTCAAAATAAATAAATAAGCTTTAAAAATGAGAGAGGGGGCACCTGGGTGGCTCAGTTGGTTAAGTATCTGACTCTTAATCTCAGCTCATTTCATGAGTTCATAGTCTATGAGATTCATCCCTGTGTCAGGCTATGGGCTGACAGCACAGAGCCTGTTTGAGATTCTCCCTCTCTGTCTCTCTCTCTTCCCCTCCTCTCTTTCTCTCTCTCTCAAAATAACTAAATAAACTTTAAAAGAGAGAGAGAGAATTTTAAAAGCAGCAAAAGAAAACAGTTACATACAAGGGAAACCCCATAAGGCTATCAGCTGATTATTCAGCAGGAACTCTGAAGGCCAGAAGAGTGGCATGATACATCCAAAGTGCTAGAAGAAAAAAAATCAGCAACCAAGAAATCTATCCAGCAAGGCTATCATTTAAAATAGAAGGAGAGGGGAAGACAAACAAAGGAATTTATGACTACTAAACCAGTCCTACAAGAAATGTTAAAGGGAATTCTGAGTGGAAAAGAAAGACCATAAGTAGGAATGAGAAAAGCAGGAAGCACAAAGGAGTAAAAAAAAAAAAAAAAGTATATCTATAAAAATCAGTCAAGGGACCCACAAAACAAAAGGATATAAAGTATGAATATAATATACCTATAATGTGTGGAGGAGAGGAGTAAAGAATGGCTTCAAATTTAAGCAACCATCAACTTAATATAGACTGCTACATGTAGAAGATGTTACATACAAATAAAATGGTAACTACAAATCAAAAACCAGTGATAAGCAAAAATAAAGAGAAAGGAATCTAAGTATATCACTAAAGAAAGCCAACTAACCATAAGAGAAAAGAGCAAGAGAAGAAAGGAACAAAGAACTACAAAAACAACCATAAAAGGAGTAACAAAATAGCAACAAGTACATACTTATCAATAATTCCTTTGAATGTAAATGGACTAAATACTCCAATCAAAAGACACAGAATGACAGAATGGATAAAAAAGCAAGACCTGTCTTACTGTCTATGAGAGACTCATTTCAGACCTAAATACGTATGCAGATTGAAAGTGAAGGGATGGAGAAACATTTATCATACAAATAGATGTCAAAAGAAAGCTGGGGTAGTAATATTTATATTGGACAAATAGACTTTAAAACAAATATTGTAACAAGAGACATACAGGACACTATATAATTATAAAGGGAGCAATCCAATATGAAGATATAACAATTATATATATATATATATAAAATATATGTATATATAATATTCAGAACATTGCATCCTAAAACAGCAGAGTACACATTCTTTTCAAGTGCACGTGGAACATTCTCTAGAATAGATCATATATTGGGCCACAAAACAAGTCTCAACAAATTCAAAAATATTAAATGGTATCCATATTATATCATGCATCTTTTCTGATCATAATACTATGAAACTAGAAATTAATAACAAGAAAAAAAATCTAGAAAGAGCAAAACTACATTAAGGTTAAATAACATGCTACTAAGCAATGAATGGGTCAACTAAGAAATAAAGAAAATAAAAATGAAACCACAACAGTCTAACACCTTTGGGATGCAGCAAAACTCTTCTAAGAGGGAGGTTTATAGCAACACAGGCCTACCTCAAGAAGCAAGAAAAATCTCAAGTAAACAACCTAATGTTACATCTAAAGGCGCTAGAAAGAAAAAAACAGCGGAAGGAAGGAAATCATAAAGACTAGGGAAGAAATAAACAAAATAGAAACTAAAAAATAATAATGAAATAAAACAGATCAATGAAACCAGGAGCTGGTTCTCTGAAAAGATCAAAAGAATTGATAAACTTTTAGCCAAACCTATCAGAAAGAGAGAGAGAGAGACAGGAGAGAGAGTATTCAAATAAGCAAAATTAGAAATTAAAAAGGAGAAATAACAACCAACACCACAGAAAGACAAAGGATTGTCATAATACTATGAAAAATTATGTGCCAAAAACACACTGGACAAATTAGAAGAAATGGATAAATTCCTACAAACATATAACCTCCCAGACTGAATGAGGAAGAAACAGAATATTTGAACAGACCAATTACCAGCAATGAAATTGTATCAGTAATAAAAACCTCCCCAAAAAACAAAAGTACAAGACCAAATGGCTCCACAGGTGAACTCTACCAAGCATTCAAAGAAGAGGTAACACTATACTCTTCAAAATATTCTAAGATAAAGAAGATGGAAAGCTTCCAAATTCATTCTATGAAGCCAACATTACCCTGGTACCAAAACCAGATAAATGTAACACACAAAAAAGAGAATGATAGGCCAATATCTCTAATGAACACAGATGCAAACATCATCAACAAAATTTAATAAACTGAACCCAACACTACATTTTAAAACATCATTCCCCATGATAGAGGGAATTAATTCCTGGTATGTAAGCATGGGTCAATATTTGCAAATCAATCAACATGATATGCTACATCAAAACGAGAAAGCAAAAAACCCACAGGATCATTTTAATACATACAGACAATGTATTTGACAATGTGTAATATCCATTCATGATTAAAACCCTCCACAAAGTAGATTTAGAGGGAACATACCACAACATATAAGGGCCATATATGAAAAACTCACAGCTAACATCATACTCAATAGTGAAAAACTGAAAGGTTTTCCCCTAAGATCAGGAACAAGACAGAGATGTCCACTCTCACCACATTTATTCAACATAGTACCAGAGGTTCTATCCACAGGAGTCAGACAAGGGAAGGAAATAAAAGATATCCTATTTGATAAGGAAGAAATAAAACTTTCACTATTTGCAGATGACATGATACTATACATAGAAAACCTTAAAGAGTCCACCAAAAAACTGATGGAACTGATTAATGAATTCAATAAGTTTGCAGGACACAAAATCAATATACAAAAATCTGTATCATTTCCATACACTAATAATGAAGTAAATTTAAAAATCACTCCCATTTACAATTGCACCAAAAATAGTAAAATACCTAGGAATAAACTTAAGCAAGGAGGTGAAAGACCTGTACTCGAAAAAGTATAAAGCACTGATGAAAGAAATTAAAGATGGCATAAACAAATGGAAAGATATTGGGAGAATGACCTGTTGATGCTCTCTCTCTCTCAAAATAAATAAACTTTTTTTCAAAAAAGAACATACTTTTAGTCTACTGTAGCTATTATCCCTATCGATAAAACGGTCACATTTGCCAGTGGAGGCCTTTTCAAATTGACCCTAGAATCCTTTGGACACCTTCCTGGGAGTCTGATACATTCCATGCTCTGTAATATGATGAAATATTACAGGTCTGTCTTGAACATTTCCTGCTCCAGATCTGTCATTTTTCTGAGGAAGCTGGTTCCTTCAGGAAGGAAATTATACTAACAGACCAGTATTTTGGCACAAAGTTTACTGACTGCTACTGGGTTGGACCTTGCTTCCAAGCCTTTTCAGGAAACAGAGCTAGAAATACGTTGTTATTTTGTTGTTGCTTTAATATAAGATATATCATTAATTCAAACTTACATTTCTAATATATATTTAGGACTACAAAGTTTTTCCTCGTTTACATAACATCTTTTGTCCTTTCTCCTATCCCACAATCTTGTTTCCCAATAACATAAACATAACTATTCACTTCATTCACACAATATACATTCAACAGTCTTAAAATTGAAATGCCAACACTACCACCTACAATATGATCACTGGAGAGAGGTTAACATTTTTTTTCGGTTCTATTTTCCTTAGGGCATATTCCTCTCTGGAAATATGGTCAAAGTAGCTTGTTGTGAAGTCACTTAAAATAGTTTCTTTCTATATGGTTGTGACACAAATTCAATATGCTGACAATTCATTTCTTTCATTTTGCCTTTAATTTCTAGAATTTTATATTTAATTTTGCTTTACACTTATGTGAATAGTTACATTATTCCAAAATCAAATCTATAAAACAATGTTTATTCATAGAAACATACATTTCCTCCCTTGTCGCCTCCATCATACGCACACACACGTTTGTACATGTTCTGTTGTGGGTTGAATTTTGTCCCCAAAAAAGATATGTTAAAGCCCTAACTTCAGGGGCACCTGGGTGGCTCAGTCAGTGAAATGTCTGACTTCAGCTCAGATCATGATCTCACTGTTCGTGGGTTCGAGCCCCGCATCGGGCTCTGTGCTGACAGCCAGCTCAGAGCCTGGAGCCTGTTTCTGATTCTGCATCACCTTCTTTCTCTGACCCTCCCCTGCTCACACTGTCTCTCTCTCTCTCTCTCAGAAATAAATAAAACATTAAAAAAAAATTTTAATAAGAATAAAAATAAAAAATAAAGTCCTAACCTCAGGTACCTGTGAATATGACCTTATTTGGAAATAAGATCCTTGTAGATGTAAGCAAGTTAAGATGAGGTCATACTGGCTTAGAATGGACTCTAATTCAGTGACCAATATGTTTATAAGAGAACAGAGAGGGGATTTGGAATTAGAGACATAAACACACACATGGGAAGATGGTCATGTGAATACGGAGGCAGAGACTGGAGTGAAGCAGGTTCAAGCCACGGAACACCAAGGACAGGCAGCTCCACAGAGTGAGAACAGGGCAAGTCAAGAGTGTTCTGTGGCGCCTCCAGAGGCATGGCCCTGCCGACACCTTGATTCCGGATTCCTAGCCTCCAGCACGGTGAAAGAACAAATTTCTCTTGTCTAAGTCACCCGGTCTTCCTTACAGCTACTTTGTCTGGTAGCCCTAGGAAATATACACATCCCAACACCTCATGCCCTTAGATGAGTAGTAACATATTACACACATTTTTCTCCATCTTGCTTTTTTTAATATCCTGAAGATCACTTCATAAGCGTATATAAAGACGTTCTTCATACCTTTCTACAGCTGCACAGCACTTCAGTTTGTACACACACCTTAGTGTACTCAACTAGTTCTTTCTGATCATAAGGTGAGGTTTTTCTAATGTTTTGTTATTACCAATAGTACTTTTTTAAAAAAAAGTTTATTTTGAGATAGAGAGCGAATGTATGTGCACACGAGTGAGGGAGAGGCAGAGAGAGATGGAGAGAGGGAGAGAGAATCCCAAGTAGGCTCTCTGCTATCAGCATGGAGCCCGAAGCAGGGCTCCATCTCACCATTCTTGAGATAGTGGCCTGAACTGAAATCAAGAGGTGGAAGCTTAAGTGACTGAGTCACCCAGGCACCCCACCGATAGTACTTTTAATAGGCTTCAAAATGGACTTTTTATATTTTTGCCAGATCCTTCTGTAGTGTGTTTTTAGGAATAGTATTGCTGGGTCAGAGGGTAAAGGTAAGCATAATGCTGCTGAATATTACCAAATTTCCCTCCTGAAAGTTTTCCCAATATGCACTTATACCAGCCATGTGTGACTGCCTATCTGTCTAGAGTCACCTACAAAGTACATTATCAACTTCTGTATTTTTGTCAGTTTGATAGGTGAGAAATTGTTTCTCCATGTAGTCTGTGTGTGAATTTCTCTTATCTTGAGAAAGAATTCGCTCATTGAGAAGGATGAGGAAACTCCACAAAAATAAAAAACCTAGATATGGTGTAAAATGAGAGCATCTGACAACCAGAAAACAACAGGACTGTGAGTGGAACTAGAAAGGCTGTATAATATTGTACCCCAGAATGTGACTGTACAGGAGATAAGGCCTTTAAAAGAGTAATTAAAATGCAGCTGATTTGGTAGGTGCTAACCCAATCTGACCAATGTCTTTATAAGAAGACAAGATTAGGACATGCAGAGAGACACCAGGGACACAGTGCACAGAGGTAAGACCATGTGAAGGGGCAGCAAGAGCGCGGTTATTTGCCCACCACGGAGAGAAGCCTCAAAGGAAACCAACCCTGGTGGCACCTTGATCTTGAACTTCCAGCCTCCAGAACTGTGATAAAATAAATTCCTATTGGGGTGCCTGGCTGGCTCAGTTGATAGAGCACGCAACTCTTGATCTTGAGGTTATTAAGTTCGAGCTCTAAGTTGGGTGTAGAGTATTTAAGAAAATAAAATCTTTAAAAGTAGTAATAAAATTAATTTCAGGTAAATAAATAAGAAAATAAATTTCTGTTGTTTAAGCCACTCCATCTATGGCATTTTGTTATGGCAGCTTGAACATACTAAGACAGTGTCTTAGTAAGTCTAAGTAAGTCTAAATGAATATTGACTGTTCAAAACAAATTAATAATGTCCTATGGGGGTTAAAAATGTGTTTGGAATTAAAATGCATGACAACAACAGTACAAAGTAAGAGGTAAATGGATATAAAGGGTTTTAAGATTCTAGCATTATTATGGAAGTGATAAAATTAATCTTTGTATTAACTGGATAATGTAAGAATACATGCTATTCTGTAGTAACTCTTAAAAAATGATAAGAAAATACAACTAACAACTAACAATGCAGGGAAAACATGCTATAACAAATATCCTTGATAACCCAAAGAAAGGCAATAAATGAGTTAAAAAGACCCACCTAACAGGTGGGTCAAATAGAAAACAGAAGATAAGACGATAGCTATAAACCCAAGTATATCAGCAATTATATCAAATACGAATGGACAAAATATGCCAATTAAAACAGTGTCAGAATGGATTTTTTTAAACTATATGTTTACAAAGAAATGTACCTTAAATATAAAATGCTTAGCATGATGCCTGGCATATGGTGTCCCTAAAAAGGAGCTGGTGATAGAAGCTGTAATTAATACGATTGTGAGCGTAATTACCACCTTCTTGAGGAACCAGGATGAAAGCTAGTCAGATGTATAAAAGGGGACGTGGCTAATTCACAATTGTGCCAATTACCGGTCCACAGAATGGGCATTAAAAGTTCTTTCCGTGAAGGCATAATATGAGTTGAAACCAAATATTACATGATTTGCTTTAAGAAAAAATCTCTCTTACTAAGATATGGGATTATATCAATAGAATTTTATGCTGTGTTCAAATAACTGACAGATATAATCGGAATTTGGAGGAAGTTCTTTTTCTCATGGTGACCATTTATAGATTTTAATTTCTTCATCAAAACAAGAAGTTTTTTTTCATAGTTAGCTAACTTTAAAGCACGTAGAGGCCAACATGGTGATAGTTCAAAGTAAACTACTGCTCCAGATATTTGAGTCCAATTGTATAATCCAGTATTAATACTTCAAAGGTAATCTACATGAATTGGTAGTAAACAGCCCTTTTCCAATGCAAATCCAACTTTAATTATAAAAAGTTTCTATTTTTTCTTTAGGAAATTTTAGAATTAAATGTTTAAACTTTTGAGAAAGAGAGTCTTTTTTATTTTGAAAAAATTTAGTAACAGGAAACATACAGAAATGCTGCATAATAAAACAAAGTCTTCAAACTGTTTCTCCAATTTCTAACATTTGCCATATTTGCTGTATATTTTCCCTCTCTCTCTCTCTCTACACACACACACACACACACACACACACACACACACACACAGCAATTATTACTTTGCTGAGCCTTTTGAGAGTAAGTTATGACACCATCACTATTTACCCCTAAATATCTCAGTTTCTATCTCCTAAAAACAAGGAAATTTTCTTATATATTCACAATATCATTATCAAATCCAGGAAATTTAAGATTGATACACTAATGAACTTTATGTATATTGTACATTTGAAAGTTGCTAACAAAGTAGATCTTAAAAGTTCTCAAAACAAGGAAAAAAATTGTAACAGTGTATGGTAATAACTAGACTCACTATGTTGTATACCTGAAACTAATACATTGTTATATGTCAATCTTATCTCAATCTTTAAATAAGTTAATTTAAAAACTGATACACTCCTGTTAACTAATGCAGTTAATATTAAAATTTTTATAATCCAGCTCATATGTGATGTCTTTCAGGGAAAACTTTCCCGTCTCCCCTTCCTTCCTGATCATTTTATTGGGTCTTTTCCCTACCTTCTTACTTTCCATATAATTTTAGTATTATGCATGTTACAGTGCAGCTGATTTCCATCCCATCTTCTCTCCTATCATGGCATTCTGCAGGCAAAACACCAGGTTTATTTATTTTTGTGCCCTCAGGGCCTAGTACAGTGCTAAGCAGTAGCGGACAGTCCAAAAATATTTTCTGAGTGAGTGATATGAATGCATTACCTATGCTTGATTTGCTTCTTTGCTTCTTTATCCAAAGTGCTTATTATCACTGATTTCTGTTTAACTTGTGGTCAACTGAGACATCTTCTTTCCTGTCTACTATATTAATCAGACGTGCTACATACTATACACTTACCACAGAGTTTCAGGCTGTTGGCTTATTTTTAGTTAAAACTCAATCCTTTCAGCTTCTGCCCAATCACCTCCTATGGCCATAAACCAGTTACATTCTAAAACTAATATTTTAAGGCATATCTATGATAAGAAGACATTCTCATAAGAATTATAAAACACATGATTATATAACAAGTAAATAAAATAGAGGTCAAAATTAATATTGTGGTATTTTAGGCTTCAAATTTTAAATAATTCATGCTTCTCTATCCTTTTCACACAATCAGAAATGGGACTGGAGAAGGCACTGGACGGGGCGAGGAGACGAAAAGAAGTTGCCATGATTTAGTAATAAAGGCTGGACTGTGTCAACACAGGTGTCACTGAGAAGAGAGCAGTCCCAACGATGCATGACGAGAGAAAATGAATATTAAACAGTGGCTTCCATTACCCCAATACCTTCTGGATCTAAAGATTCTATCAAAGAACCTTCATTGAATGACTTCTACGGTGCAATTCTCTGATAAGTTCAATAACATACTCTGTTTTCCCTTCACAACAAACCTGCAGCACCACTGCCATTATCATCCCATTCTATAAATAGATCAGGGTTAGAGATGCTACATGACTTGCATGCAGCCACACAACTGTTACAGCACTTTACTAAATCTAAGTCAACTCTGATCACGCACCATTATTTTATGTTCCACTGAGAAACAATTTGAAAGTTAAACTATGACAGTATGCAGAAACATTATTGATTTTAGAATACATCTCAATTTTAGATGAGTTAAACATGTGTCTTCAAACTGGTGAAAACAGATACGTGGTACAACTGGGGCCTGAACACTGTTCTATCCCTCTCTCAGCTCAGTGCAAAGCCAGCTCCCACCCCACACAGAAACACAGCGCTTGCATCAGGCAGGTGGATGGGTACTGCTGATGCCTAAGGCTGGGTGGCTTTGAAGAAAAAGTGACACTGTTGACCATCCACCAAGATGCGGGAGATCAGGGGGTTTCCATGCCTAACAGTTGGAAGGCACGGAAGAAGAGACAGAGAAAGCACATGGGGCAGATTTTATTCTCTCACAACCACGACACGCCTGAGAGCTGCAGGCAATGGATCTTGCACCTGAAGGCCTGGACACAGAAGGTGCAGAGACTGGCCCAGGCGTGCAATGCACCAGGGCAAGTCTAAAGTAAAACATGGGGTTTCTCAGTCCCGGGCCTGTGTGGGTCCACTTTGGCACACTGCTTTCCCTGCACAACTGTGGTTCTTGCTAAATAATTGAAGCCCAGGCTTTGTCCATATCAGGGATATTACTGTTTGATTTTGTGGTCCCAAAGGGATAGCTGCAAACAGCTGATGCCTCTGCTGGTACTGAAATTGCTACAGAATGTGGGAATTTTTCTAGTTTTCTATTGGAAAAATCTCCAAGTATTGCACTTGGGAAGCAGGGGCTTCTTGAGGCTTAAAAAAAAAAGTGTAGGAGTATCTGGGTAGAAAGGGTGAGAGGTTAGTGAGATGCTTTTCTATAAGACAAAATTGCATTTAAGCAGTAAATTGTCAGAAGGAAAAAATGAATTATAAATGGAATAACCCAGCCCCAAAGGAATAGAGAAAAAGCAGAATAAGCTCCTGCTAATGGAAAGATGTGAGCCGTGATACATACACTATACCAGGGTAATGCTGCTCACATACAAGTACTAGAAAACCATGCTCCACTCCCCTCTGGTCTCACTCCAAGCAAAACAAAGAAAAAAGAAAAAAAATCACAAAGGCTGAGTTACAAAAGGCAACTTCTCCAAACAGAAATCCCCAGATGTGAATTCACAAATGAAGACTGGCTACAGTGCCTTCGTGTGAATAAGACCTGAGATCTCAGCCTGACAAATCCCCATGTGAGTCACAGAGCGTAGGGCTGTGTCCTGTCCAGCAAGAGAGCTTCTGGTCTTTTCCAGGTGTGTTTACTGCACACCTTCCAAAATGTTTAGTAGTTATTTCTCACAGAAATGCTGTTGATCAAATATCTATTCTAGGGGCACCTGGGTGGCTCGGTTGGTTAAACGTCCAACTTCAGCTCAGGTCATGATCTCGCAGTCTATGAGTTCGAGCCCCGTGTCAGGCTCTGTGCTGACAGCTCAGAGCCTGGAGCCTGTTTCAGATTCTGTGTCTTCCTCTCTCTCTGCTCCTCCCCAGCTCGTGCTCTGTCTCTCTCTGCCTCAAAAATAAATACACGTTTAAAAAAATATCTATTCTATTATCATATCCAAAAAAAGTGAAAGAGAGGCACAGGAAGAGTTAGTGACTTGCCTTAACCAAAGTACATACACCTGAGTTTGTCAAAATTCCAAGGTTGAGGCAGCAGAACATAAGCAAAACATATTACAAAGAAGTTGATGAGAAAATAATATTCTAGACCCAAACTTATAAAAAGTTTGAGACCTGAGACCCCAAAGCCAAAATAAAGCTTCTTATCACTCACACCTGCGTTTTTCTCTTTATTATCTCATGGCCATAGATGAAGTACATAATTACATACAAACACTGTGTATCTAACAAAAAAAAAAAAGGAAGCTTTACTTTGTCTTCTAAAAGAGAATAATGGGACTCCTGGGTGGCTCAGTCAGTTAAGTGTCTGACTATTGATTTTGGTTCAGGTCATGATCTTGCAGTTCATGAGTTCAAGCCCTGAGTCGGGCTCTGCACTGATAGTACAGTGGGATTCACTGTCCATCTCTCTGCCCCTCTCCTGGCTTGCTGTCTCTCTCTGAATAAATAAATAAAACTTAAAAATAATTTTTTAATAAATAAAAGAGAGTAGCTATGTGGAGTTAGTAAATGTGAGAAATTGATGAACAAAAACCAAATGAAAAAACAAGAGTGCAGAGACTTTACAACTGTCTGAAGTTCTACTTTCTGTAAAGGCAGGAGGCGTGGGTCCCATCTCTATCATATCCAGCTATGTGAAGTCTGGCACCCCATTTACCCACGCTGTGCCTTAACATCCCCATTTTACGGCACAATAAAAAAAATACCCACAGCACATTCTTACAGAGAGAGAAAAGGCAGAGGTAAAGCTCCAAGCATCATGCCTGGATCCCACCCATAAAGGTGAGATGAACATCAACCAGAGAGCTGAAAAGAAATGTATTTTGCAGACAGCAGAAAGCACAGTCTGAGAGGCAGCTTTGAATAAGAGTCCTTTATCCCAAAATATCGTCACCAATAAAAAGTCTTCCTCACTTGCCAGACGGCAAAGAATGAGTAACTTGAAAGCAAAGGCTACTTTTTATTTCATCTCATTTCATTTCAATTTATTTTAAAATGTATATGTCTGTTGTTTGGTTTGAATTTTGGTTTCTGGGGTTGTTTTTATTTTTGTTGGTTGGTTGGTTTGGCTTAGTTTTTCTTGTGTGTGGGGGAGCCTACCATATGTTAGGTGCTTGATAAGCATTTGTTGAAAGGAATTTAAAAAGGGAGAAATTGGGTCAGGGACCTTGTCTTCCTGTAATATAGTCTATTCCTAGGACTTATCACAATGCCATGCATATACTACATTTTCAATGAATATTTGTTGTATGAGCAAATATTAGCTCTTAAAATAAGAACTTTTCAAGTTCTTTCCCTATTACATTTTCATATCACCTTTCTGAACTTCTTTTTCACTACCAGGCCTCTTCCCTTACAGCAGTTATGGCCTCTCGGTAGTAAAACAGAAAACCCAGACTCTATCTGACTTTCAGCATTTTATAAAACTTTATTGTCTTGTCAATACCATGAGACTGTCCATAATAAAATATTCTGTCCAACTGTCTCCCTATTTGTCTTTCATCTCTTCTCCCCAGAACAACGCACCTCCCTGAGCTCCCACCGCATTATGACGCAGCCCCTACACAAGTTCCAAGAGCATCTGAGTCCCCCCAAACACTTGACCCAAGTCCACAACGTAAATGTGTTTCCTCATCCAGCATCCATGTGCGCACTTAAATAACAGAAATGCCATAGCACAGAGGAGGGAGCAACTCCCATTTTTAATTACACTCAGTCACAAAAGGGGGTATCAGAATTCTCTGAGTCTAAAGGGAACACCAAATGCCTGAGGTGAGTTTTCCTTCCATGAGGAAATGGAGCACATTAGAGAAAAGCAAGCACAGGTCACTTACCAGCTGTGACCCCTGGGCAAGTTACTGAATTTCTCTCTGTCTCAAGTTCCTCATCTTAAAATCAAGATGGTGGGGGCCCTGGGTGGCTCAGTCGGTTAAGCATCTACTCTTGATCTCAGCTCAGGTCATGATCTCTTGAGATCATGGGTTTTTGAGATCAAGCCCCACTTTGGGCTCCATGCTGACAGCTTGGAGCCTGCTTGGGATTCTCTCTTTACCTCTCTCTGCCTCTTCCCACTTGTGTGCACACATGCTTGCTCTCTCTCTCTCTCTCCCTCTCTCAAAATAAAGAAATAAATATTAGAAAATAATAAAATAAAATAAAAATGGTAATAGTACCTACCTCATAGGGTTCTTATGAGGATAAAGCGAGAGTTACCTTTTAAGATACTTAGAACAAGCATTCTGTAAGTTCTATTAAGTATATATATATTTTTTAATTGTCAGAGAAGGCTGACATAATCAATGAGAAAGTGGTAAAAAGGTCTTGGTTGCCCCCTAAGCCACAACGTTCACAACTACACATAAACAGTGCTCACAAAAATAAACAATTATCAGACAAAGTTGCTCTGCAGATGCCAGGGAACAAGGCAGAGACAAAGACTGTCCAAGGTCATGTGTGAGACGAGACAGAGACAAGGACACTGAACTTCCCTCACCCTGCAACTAAATGAGTGCCTTCTGCTGCCTTACTAGTGACAGCTCTGGCCCCATTTTAATCACCCTGCTTTCTAGATAAAACACTATCAGGTTATCCAGTCATCAAACTACTGCCAACAATGGCCTCTGCATCTATCTTCCTTCCTTCCTTCCTTCCTTCCTTCCTTCCTTCCTTCCTTCCTTCCTTCCTTCCTTCCTTCCTTCCTTCCTNCTTTTCTTTCTCTCTCTCTCTCTCTCTCTCTCTCTCTTCCTTCCTTCCTTCCTTCCTTCCTTCCTTCCTTCCTTCCTTCCTTCCTTCCTCTTTCTTGCTTTCTTGCTTTCGAGAGAGAGAAAGAGAGCACACACACAAGCTAGGGATCAACTGAGAGGGAGGGAGAATCCCAAGCAGGCTCTCCACTGAGAGCAGAGCCTGACTTGGGGCTTGAACCCATGAACTGTGAGATCATGACCTGAGGTGAAATCAAGAGCCAGAAGCTTAGTTGACCGGAGTCACCCAGGCGCCCCTGGCCTCTGCTTCTTTAAACACTCCTTAAACTTGCCAGACGCAAGCCCAAATCCTACAATAAGCCCCTCCGAGGAGCTCTCAGCAACTCTCCCCAGAGTTCCCTGAGGTGCCTCAGCCCTGGCTGCAGCAAATAAGCAAACCTGACTTTCCAGGTATGTCCCTGCCGTTCTCTGTCGGGCGGACCACAGAATAACACTTCCCACATCAGCAAAAGCAACAGCATTACTCACTGAGTGTTTGCTCTGAGCCAGAGACCTTCTAAAGAGCTATACACGTTAACTTTTAATCCTCACAACAGTCTGTGTTCTGGGCTAGACAAAAGTAAAATAACGGTAAAAAGCAGAGAAGTCAGAATTCAACCCCAGTCTGAAAGCTGAATCTCTCCATCCCTGCATTGTATGGCTTCCCTGAATAAAGGGCAGTTGTCTAGGCAGGCTTGATACCCTGCCTCTTAATGGAGCACAGCACACTCCAATTCTGTTCAGTTATTTCCAAGCTTGTGTTTATTGTTAAAGAGATGAGAAAGAGAAAAAGGAAATGTATCATGCCTCCAAATGGAGTACAGCCTCACGTTACATTTGCAAACACATAAACTTGAAAATGGGCCTACTGGTTTTAAGTTTGGGGCTTTGAACAGCTTCTCAGATGAGGGAGCGGGACGGTACAGAGGAAGGAGACAGTGTGGGCTGTGAAATCGAGAAGACCAGAGTTCAGTCTGGCTGCAACCCTTCTAACAATGTGGACTTTGGATGAGTTACTTAACTCCTCTTATGCTTGGCTTCCTATTCTGTAAAATAAGCACAGTAAACCCTACCTCAGTATTGGGGGGCGTGGGGTAAAGCGCCTGATCCACAAAGACATTGGCTATATGACAGCTGTGATTGCTTCTGTGTCATGGAAAGTGGGAAATTTCAGTACTTGCAAGGGGGGCTTGCAATGGTTCACACATCCTGAGAAATTGTAAAAGGCCCAGAAGGGTCCTTTTCATGGTCTCTGAGAGTCACAAAAGCCATCAGAATCACGATGAGAACAAGAAAGGAAAGCAAAGGCAAGGAGAAAGGAGCCATTTTAAATGAGGCGAGATCTTGCTTGAGATCCTGTGCCTACTTATCCTAGGAGCCAATGGCACAGAGAAACAAATTAATAATGTCCTAATTTTTAGGAACCATAAGAATTCAGACCCAGAAGGACTTCAGTTCATACCCACTGGACAACACATTTTCATCTTTGTGATAATCCTGAGACTAGATAGATGGGCTTCTGAAAAAGAATGGGAAAATGTACATATATATTCATATATATGTCTTTCTGAAAAGAAAGCTGTAATTACTATCAATAAATGAACAGTTCCCTGTATTTGCCACAAATCTCTCTTTAATGATCTGCAACCTATTCATTAAATGGGAGGGAAAAAATGAGGTCAGGAAATGGGAAGGGGGGGATGGGGCAGGAGACAGGGTGGAAGAAATCACTTTATTTCGAACAGGAGGCCCTAAGACACAAATACAGTCAAAGGGGTTAATCTAATCCCTTTGTGAAGCACTGAGTCAGAGAACAAGACAAAAACAAACCTGTGATCTGGAACTTCCCAAGCCCCCACTCGGGGGGATTAATGAGGAGTTCACGGCTGTGAAATTACGTGCCCTCTGAGTCAGGAAAATGGTCCTACTGGTGCATGACCTTGAAATGAGGGGACGCAAACTTCACCTGATCCACAATTACCAAGCCCTGGGAGGAGGGGCTCAGGGAGAAAAGGGAGGCTGTGAGGCTGTGTGAGTGTTCGGAATATGAAAACCCACAAATCTCAACCAACCTGAGGCTTGAAGGGGGATCTAAACACAACATAAAATATTCAGAGGACTTTAAAAGGACGTTGGCATTTGTGTGGGAGCTTTAGGAGGCAAGGCTGTCCTCTTTATTTACATGAAGTGGATATTTTGTGGCTGTTGTTAGGGACTTAGTGATGTTTGTCTCTGTTCAATTTTCCCTTTGCAATGAAAAATTGTTGTGAGATGATTTCTAGTCTTAGCTGCTTTACATGACAGTATTATCAAGGATTCATCAAGAGGCCATCTGTCGAATTTATGAAAAAAATATGCAAAAACAAAACAGATGAAAAGGAAAGAGCAAGACAGACTGGTCCAGGGGAAGATAGATGTGGCAGCATGTGCCTCCGTGTGAAAATTACAACATTTAAATACTGTGGAATAAATTACTGTGCCGAAAAATTAGTGATGCTCTCCCACTTTAGATGCTACCCTTACCATAAGAACATAATGAAATATATCACATATCAAATCACCCTTTCCTCAGACTATTATTATATTCTAATGAAAAATTAGGAGAGGAGAGACACATAAACCTCAAATGGGAGGGATGAAAATGAGCCAGAGTGGATTTGCTCTAGTACTGAGCCATGAGAAGCTTCTCCAAAATGCACAGTCCATATGGAAATAAGAGCTTTGCCCCCCCATTTATTAGAAAGTCAATAAAATAAATTACAGATTGTGTGAAAAACTGAAATAATATATATTAAAACGACAACGAGGCTGGCCAAGCTTACACCCAAATTAGATGGGCTGTAAAAACAATGTCTTTCAGAAAGGAAAGGGAGGGAGCAGGAGAATACAGACAAATGACCAGAGCTGTGGTGCTGCCCCCTATAGGCGAGACACAGAACCACATGTCCACTTGCTCCTGGAGAAGGAAGGACCCAGGGTGCAGCTCCAGCAGATCTGCGCACTGTGGGGACAGGCCCCTAACAGAGCACATGACAAGGGGGTAGCTCCCTTTGGAGTCTGTTTCTAGCCCCTAACTCTCCCAGCAGCTTCCCCTCCCCTCAGGGGCCATCTTCCTCCCCAGTCTCCTCCATTTCCCCCACCCCTCCTGGAGTCTGATCAATAGGATAACTTCTATTTTAGTGCCTTAAGAAGATGTTTAGCGGGACGCCTGGGTGGCTCAGTCGGTTAAGCATCCGACTTCGGCTCAGGTCATGATCTCGCGGTTCGTGGGTTCGAGCCCCGCGTCGGGCTCTGTGCTGACTGCCAGCTCGGAGCCTGGAGCCTGTTTCAGATTCTGTGTCTCCCTCTCTCTCTGCCCCTCCCCTGCTCACACTGTCTGTCTGTCTGTCTGTCTCTCTCTCTCTCTCTCAGAAATAAGTAAAAAACATTAAAAAAAATTTTTAAAAAGAAGATACTTAGCAATGCTGCAAAATAATGTATTAAAGTATAATGCTCCAAACACACAATAAAGATAATAGCTGGCACAGACCCCTAAATCTCAAAGGAATGAGGGAAAAAAGCTAAGTCCTATCTCACCAAGAGCCAGTGACAATAATGAATTCACAAGGAAAAACTGTGAACAATAATAGTATTAGCTAACACTAGTCAGTGTCATGCATTAAATAACTAGTTTATCCCCCGCACTTACTGTATGAGATAATTTACCATTTATTACTGTTCCTCATTTTACAGATGGAGAGATTGAAGTCCAGAGAGATGTAAATATCCCATCTAAAAATCACAGGGCTATGGTATAGAGAGTCAAACCCCGGCTAGCAGGTTCAGAGCTCATGCTCCATTCCACAAACTGTAATGCCTCCCATTAGGAAGGCAGCAGAGGCACTTCATTCACTTTGTTTGAAATGTTACAAATTATTCAATCAAGAAATATAATAAAAAATGATCCCTATGAAACTAAGTTAAACCATATCATCCCTCAGACTCTTACAAACCACAATCCTACTAAGACATAAATGTAAAACAGGAAACCATCAAAACCCTAGAGAAGAAAATAGGCAACAACCTCTTTGACCTTGGCCACAGAAACTTCTTACTAGAAATGTCTCCAGAGACAAGGGAAACAAAAGCAAGAATGAACTATTGGGATAAAAAGCTCAAGATTAAAACAAAAGCATCAAGATGAAAAGCTTCTGTACAGCAAAGGAAATAATCAAGAAAACTAAGAGGCAACCAATGGAATGGGAGATGATATTTGCAAATGACATATTGGATAAAGGGTTAGTATCCAAAATATACAAAGAACTAAGCAAACTCAACACCCAAAAAAACAAATAATCCAGTGAAGAAATGAGCAAAAGACATGAACAGACACTCTTCTTTTTTTTTTATTTTTTAAATGTTTTATTATTTTTGAGAAAGAGAGAGAGACAGCATGAGCAGGGGAGGGTCAGAGACAGAGGGAGACACAGAATCCAAAAACAGGCTCCAGGCTCTGAGCTAACTGTCAGCACAGAGCCCGACGTGGGGCTTGAGCCCATGAACCGTGAGATCACGACCTGAGCCGAAGTCGGACACTTAACTGACTGAGCCAGCCAGGCGTCCCTGAACAGACACTCTTCTAAAGAAGACATCCAGGGGCGCCTGGGTGGCTCAGTCAGTTGAGCATCCGACTTTGGCTCAGGTCGTGATCTCACAGTTCGTGGGTCCAAGCCCCATGTCGGGCTCTGTGCTGACAGCTAGCTCAGAGCCTGGAGCCTGTTTCAGATTCTGTGTCTCCCTCTCTCTCTGACCCTCCTCTGCTCACNACAAAAACTGAGGACTGATGGATGTGGGGGGGAGGAGGGATGGGCACGGAGGAGGACACTTGTGGGGATGAGCACTGAGTGTTATGTGGAAACTAATTTGACAATAAACTATTTGTAAAAAAAAAAAAATTAAACACACACAAAAAAAATTTTCTTCACTTTTTCAATATATGTCTCTTTTTGGGGTGCGTGGGTCAGTTAAGCGTCTGACTTCAGCTCAGGTCATGATCTCACAGTTTGTGGGTTCAAGCACCTCATCAAGCTCTGTGTTGATAGCTAGCTCAGAGCCTGGAGCCTGTTTCAGATTCTGTGTCTCCCTCTCTCTCTGACCCTCCTCTGCTCACACTGTCTCTCTCTCTCTCAGAAATAAATAAAACATTTAAAAATAATAATAATAAAGAAGACATCCAGATGACTAACAGACATATGAAAAGATGCTCAATATCACTGATCATCAGGGAAATACAAGTCAAAACCACAATGAGATACTGCCTCACACCTGTCAGAATGGCTAAAACAGATGTCAACAAGAGATGTTTGTGAGGATGCACAGAAAGGGGAATCCTCATGCACTGGTGGTGGGAATGCAAACTGGTACATCCAGTATGGAGGTTTCCTCAAAAAATTAAAAATAAAACTATCCTATGACCCAGCAATTGCACTGCTAGGTATTGATCCAAAGGACACAAAAATACTGATTCAGAGGGGCACATGCACCCCAATGTTTATAGTAGCACTACTGACAATAGCCAAGTATGAAAAGAGCCCAAACGTCCATCAACTGATGAATGGATAAGGAAGATGTGGTTTATATGTATAATGGAGTATTACTCAGCAATCAAAAAGAATGAAATCTTGACATTTGCAACAAGGTTGGAACTAGAGTGTATTATGTTAAGAGAAATAAGTCAGTCAGAGAAAGTTGAATATCATGATTTCACTCATGTATGGAATTTAAGAAACAAATGAACGTTGCTAGAGGAGAGATGGGGGGGCTGGTTGGGGGATGGGCACTGAGGAGGGCACTTGTTGGGATGAGCACTGGGTGTTATATGTAAGTGATGAGTCACTAAATTCTATTCCTGAAACCATTATTACATTGTATGTTAACTACCTTGGATTTATTACACTGTATGTTGACTAACTTGGATTTAAATTTTTAAAAATTTTATTCAAATTAATCAAAAAATTAATAAAAACAATCCTAAACAGCCCTGGCTGTCTCTTCTACTTCACTCTTTCTGATAAGTGGAGGATATATATTTAGAAGTGTATATGGGACTATATAAAATAGAGTAATGATAATAAAGGTAAAGGCATTTTAAAAATAAGGACAAAGAACACTATGTCAACAAAAGGTGGCAGGTGAAAAGGGAAGCCCAAAGATCTGGTTTAAGGGAATTACTTGCAACTAAGTTAGGTCTTCCCAGGATGTTTTCCACTTTTACTTTCCTTACTATGAAATCCTGAAACACATCATATCTACAATAAATGAGTATATAAACATTTTATCGATATAACCAAAAAGTCTCTAATCTACATTGAACACCTGACTAAAGATTTCACATCTGAAGCAAGAGCATGTGTATTTATTAAACCAAAGACTTCCAAGGGACTCAATATTATTATTTTGAAAATGTAAAATAATTTCAGCATCCAAATAACATAATTGACCCATGTAAGACTATATTATCTGTGCTGGTCCTGGCAAGGCATTTAAGTTGAAGTTTTCTTGTACTCAGACTTTCAACATAAAGAGAAATTTGACCAACTTTAATTCAGCATCTTATTTTATTTTCAACTTTACTTTCACCTTTTATGGAATTATGATTATAAATAAACACTGGAATATATCAATTCAGGAAGTTTTCTGAAACTCAGCTGTTACAGGAAGTCATGAGGTTAACCACCTCTTTTGAACACTGAGTGGATAATAGAAAGAGTCCTCCTATGGAAGCATCTCAGCACAGCAAGATTGGGTGATACCCTCAGTCACTGTTCCTCTCTTACTGAACTCTCTCTTCCAATGTCCTGCACAACAGATACTGACAACACTTCTGCCAGAGTCGGGCTCCGGCGGGCCCAGGGGTCCCTGAAGGATAGACAGTGTCGGCGAGGGAGGGTGAGAGGCCCCGAGAATCTTTCTGGTCACCAGGCAGGCATCTCTGCTCTGACTGGGGCTCAACTTTATTTTATAATTAAGTGTTTGGGGGACGGCACAGAAGTGGCATTTGCCTTAGACAATGGTTTCTGATGACAAATTCCTTTGATATGTAAGAATTTTCCGGAACATAGATTTGTAGAGGACTCCTGCATAACGTTCATCACCAGTGACTGAGGTAGGGGATTTAGACGCTTATCCTCTGGGGAAGGGAGGTATCGTTAGCATACAAGACAATGTTTTTAGCATAAAAAGGGTGAGGTTAGTTCTTTGTGAGCAGGGGTCAATAGCTTGTTTGTTTAAGGGGAAGTATTAAGAAAAACAGGTCTTTCAGGAAACACAAATGTTTGCTCCCATAATCACAAAAGGAGAAGTTCCTACAATAGGTTCCTTCACAGGTGCAATCAGCATATTCAAGGCCAGAATAAGTCACTCTGAATACTGATCAACAAAGATGGCTTGGAGGTCGGTGCTCCAAGCAGAAACAACTGGGTGGGAGTGGATATCGGTCACCATTTGGTCGGTAAGACGTGCAACTCACCTAACCACACAGGGAGCTCTTTCTCAACCTATGAGCTCAGAACTGGCTCCCAACACACTTCCTATACACATAAAAACCAATTTTTATATATTGTTTTTTAAGTTACAAGTACAGTGGCCTCATACTCATTGGGCATCTCATATAAGCCCAACTCTTAACCCTAAATTAATGTCTATCTAAAATGACCCCCAAACTGGGAACAAGATGACAGACCTTCTCACACCTGCTGCTAACAAGTCCTTTGGTTTAATAACTCAAAATTTCTATACTGCTGTAAGTAGCTTAGACTGAGCCAGATCTTCCCAAAGTGTGAATTAGCCTAGGATATAGCAAAACTACTTCTGGCTGGTGGCCTCAGACAAATTTTAAAATGGACAGGCACAAAAATAGTTTATTTATCAACAGTGTTTATCCAAATCCTTCTACCCTTAATTCTCCTGTCCCTCTTATGTCACCAGAGTGGGAGGCACCCCAGTGGCCACACACAAGCCATTCACTGACATCTTTATAGCCATTTGTTGAGAGTTGGCCTCTGGCTATCCAAGATCTCAGTACCTGGGATTACTCTCCATCCAGAAATCCCTTGGTGATTTAGCTTTGAGTAGGAGTAAATTTGCTCATTGAATTGCAACCTGACTTAACTTGCCTATCCTTGGCTCACAGTCCCTGAGAGACCTTGAAAAAGCATCTAGTATATATGAATTCACACAGACATCACTCCACACAGCTATTCCTAAATCACTAGCTCTTCTTGCCCTGCCATCATTTCAATTTTGCTTTACCTCTGTCTCTACTTACCATTTACTTATCCAGTGCTCTTATTAAATAGGAAATTCATATTTTGATAGGCCTCCATTCAGAGATGTATTTAAAGTAGTTACTGGCGCTGTTTTTCCCTCTGAAACACCCTTATATTTCCCTCCATCAACCTATCTTCCTAGTCTCCTTCTAAATTAACCTCCTCCAGGAAGCATTCTAAGATTACCCTAACTCACAACAATCACTACTCTCTATTGTTTTTTTTTTTTTTCTCACAAGGTGAGGCTACTAATGCATTCTTTATATACAGGTCCTTATACATCGATTTGTTTATTGGATTTAAGCAAATCCTTTTTATTGTTTTTAATTTATCTATTGAAAATTCATTTAAAACATTTGCAAGTTAGTTGATTTATAACATTTCTCCTATGTGCATATAAAAGTCATTCAAGGATACCATCCTTAAACTTATAGCAAGAAAAGATATAACATAATAGGCATTTCAAATGTGATCTGTCCTAAAGAGAACGCTTATTTTTTACTCCCAGAAACTGTCCCTTTCTCAGCATTCATCATCTCTAAAAAATGTCACCATCATTCCCCCAGTTTCTTAAGCCAGAAATCCGGGACCATCCGTGCCTCTACTCTCTCTTTTGCTGACTCACTACTGGCATTTCCAAACGCCCATGTTATACCACCGTCTGTAAAACAAGAAGGGCAATATTCACTAGCTTCAATTTTGGGGAAGGCCGAGATGCCTCCTCTGTACATACAGCTATTACACACATACACCCCCAAGAAAAATTCATAAAATAAAAAGTAGGTGATTATTGTAATAGTGAGAACTAAACAGAGACCTAAGATAACTGTTTCCAAAATATTTGAAGTTACCATATTTCATTGGTGGGTACTTTTATAGAACACACTTCAAATACTGAGGTATCTCAGTTAAGGCTCCTGTGATAAAATCTTAACAATGTGGACATAATAAACTCTTACATCTGCATGGAGCTAAACATGCCTCAGTCCTATTCTTAGTTTTACGTCAATACTTTAGGTTTATATCATAGTTTACAATGGTTCTCACGCCCATCATGCCATTTCTCCCTTACCATAGCACCATGACAACTATTATTGCCATTTTACAGGTGGAGATGGTGGCTAACCTGCCCAAGTTACTTAGTGTGTCACTGCTGAACTTCATCCCAGACTCTCAGTTTCCCAATGCTTGGTACAGTGCTCATACTATTAGAACTTTCTATGCGCAATTCTTACCGTATGAAATCAGGAGAAGATCCCAAACATGTATGTGTTCACACACACACTACACATGCATACACCTATTCACATGTGTGCACACACATACACGAACACACACACTGAGTTTCTTTACAGTCACCCAAGAGTCAGGCTCTTTGAGGGGGTCCACGGCCACCACTGAATTCTGTGATCTGCCTGCCTTACTTCCTGAGACTAGGGTATTTCATGAGAAAGCTGAAAGGTATCACCTAAGACCCTATTAACACACATTAAATTAGTCTCTCAGTGCATGACAGCAGCCACAATGGAGTCGCTGACACCAATAAGGGAGGCTGCCCACCCCCCTTGTCTGGGCTCATGGAGGAGGGAGCTCCCAGCCTCAGGCAGAGCAGGGCATGAAGCTAGAGCGAGGAGGCAAATACCCTTTGGAATGGCCCCAGCCTCTGGTTGTACTGGGGTCCATTTTGTTCGTTGTGATGCTCCTGCCTTTAATAGAACAAATCTCTTTTGATCTGTGCCTGCTCAGCATGTGAAGAAGAGGCAGACAGAGTTCGTGTTATCTTAGTTTAATAACTGTTACACCGAATAAACACTATGCACACCACTCAGCCTTTTAGAAATGGAAAATAAATCATCACCCAAAAGCTTATTTTACAAACCCACAAATCATCAGAAATATAAATGCTTTCCTTTCCATTCCCATGTTTTAATAAAGACTCCCCCCTCCTTTTTTTCAGACTCACTCAATTACAATATCACTATCAGTTCACATTACAGGTCAGAGATACGGCGCTTAATGTATGTAGAGCCACTTCTCCTCTCCTAATAACCTGTCATTCCGGGGATTTGAATGTCAGAATACAGCCTGCCGCGGTAATGCTACTCGGCAGCCCGATGATGAAAACTTTGGACAAATCATGAAGAACATTCCAGATCCACATCACTGGAAGGTTACCGGGGAGAGCCTTTCATTCTGCTTTGACCCCCTGATCTGACAAGTGACACTTACAAAATGAACAGCTCTCCAACTTAAATTGTTTAACTGTAGCCTGATCAGTTTTATTATCTTGCTAATCCGGATATCAGCCATTTCATCAGAATGGAAGATATGCATATCATGAATTATTTTGACACGGGGACCTTTTAATTTTTGCCAGCAATATTTCACTGCCCCAATCAGGGCCTGCAGTCACTGATGCCATTCGCCTCCTGGGATGTCAGAGGACAGCGTACTCCTGACAGCCCCAAATCATCCGGGAGCTGTAACGAGCCATTGCTGCAATTATTATTATCTCCCGTAGTCATGCATTTCATTACAGCGCAGGCAGCCAGGGCCTTGGGGTTCAGGGCAGTCTTCTTCAGGAATCTCTGCCATTTTATAGGCTTGCTGAGCTCTGGGGTGTAATTTCCCTTTTCTTTCTCCTTAGTAGACAAGGCGAGGTGAATTTCTAACAAAAACAAAACACTAGGTAGACACTGCAGGACAAGCAAGCTCAGTTCAGGACATTAAGCAGCAGTCGGGCAGCTTGAGTGGCCCGCTTGAAGTTTATGTAAGCAGTGGTTCAGCAGCAATACGGTTTGCTACAGAGAGAAATAAAGACAGTTTATCCTGGAAAAAAAAAATGCTCTTTTCTAAATTGCAAAGTGCTACGAACGCTTTCCTAAAGAAAACTCCCTTTTCCCTTAGATGTGCTTTTAAATTTCTCTCTCCCCTGCTAACCATTTTCTTCTTTTGAATTTTCATCCGAAGAGGACCCAGCGCCACGCCAAGCCCGGACCACATGCGGAGTCAATGCCATCGGCGGCCCCGCACAGCCCCTGCACGCACACTGTTATCTTTACTCTTAGGCTATTTTAGATCCTGTCGCTCATCAAAATACAGAGCAACCTCTTTATAAGCACCCATGGGAGAAAGTTCTTTCTAGTCTCACAAACAACTGATCTGTGTTTACCTGGAGGGTACTGTGGATCGTATACTTTATTATGTTTCCTTTCTGGAGGAGACTGCTAGACACCTCGAAACTATATTTGCTATTCCTCAAAATATTAAACACAGAACTAGCATATGATCTAGCAATTCCACTTCTGGGTGTACATCCAAAGGGGCTGAGAGCAAGGACTCACAGAGATATTTGTCCACCCAGGTTCACAGCAGTGTTATTCATAACAGCCAAGAGGTGGAAACAATAAACGGTCCACTGATAGATGAATGAATCAAGTGTGACACAGCCTCACCACTGACTGTTACTCAGCCTTGAAAAGGAAGGAAATTGGAACATGTGTGGCAACACGGATGAACTCTGAAGACATATGCTAAGTGAAATAATCCAGTCACAAAAGGACACAAATACTGTGGGATATCTATAGTGGTCAAATTCATAGGAAAAAAGTCGTAGTTACCAGGGGCCGGGGGAGAGAGAAATGAGAAGTTGCTGTTCCATGGGTATGGAGCTTCAGTCTGGGATGATGAAGAAGTTCTGGACATGGATGGTGGTGATGGCCGCACAACAGTGTGAATGTCCTTAGTGTCCTTGAACTATACACTGAAAAAAAGTTAAAATGGGGGCTTTCTGGCTGGCTCAGTGGTGAAGCGTGAGATTCGTGATCTCAGCATTGTGAATTTGAGCCTCATGTTCAATGTAGAGATTACTTAAAAATAAAAAAAAAATTAAAGAAACTCTTATGGTGCCTGGGTGGCTGACTTGGTTAAGCATCAGATTCCTGGTTTCAGTTCAGGTCGTGATCTCAGAGTTCATGGGTTTGAGCCCCACGGCAGGTTCAGCACTGACAGCACAGGCCTACTTGAGATTCTCTCTCCCTCTGTCTCCGCCCCTCCCCACACCTCTCTCTCTCAAAAGACATAAATAAGCTTTTTAAAAAATTAAAAAATGTATTAAGTTTAAGACAAAAAATAGTTAAAATGGTACATTTTATGGTATGTATATTTTACTACAACTAAAAAAATTAAATGTGCAGCCAATTTCTAGCATATGTTTAGAATCTCATAGTAGGCATACTTATCTCATTAAGGCTTTATTAATTCTTCCTACTCTTACATTATCTTTGCTTCATTTTCCTCACTGGCTCTTTTAAAATATTACTTTATTGTTGAGTATTAACTTTTGTAGTACAATGACTTGGGACTCTTTTTTGGCCAAACAAGGAAAGATTTCCATATTAAAGTACACTCAGTATGGCAAGACAAAGCTGTTGGTGACTCTGTCCCAGAGAAAGCATGAGGAATACATATTTCTGAAGTCCATTAGTGACACAGAGATAAGAAGGGAAACCTCTGAGATGGAAGACTGCTTTCTCACTCCTCCTTGAGTTGGGGGAACCCCTCCGTCCCCAGGGCCGCCAGAAGACTGTGTACAGAGCGCTCCCAGGCCCTCTCCCCCAGCCCTGTAGCAATATGCATCAATTCTCTCCCCACTCCCAGCCAGCCTCATGGGCATTCTACCTATGCAGTCTCACAGAGCCAGCCAGCCCCATGCTTAGAAGGGTACTTTGCTTAGTGTTCTACTGTCAAATATTGAGTTTCTTAATAACTTTTTAGCCAAGAGCCTCAAATTTTCATTTGGTACCTCACAAATTGTGCAAACTCACAAATTATGTAGTGGGTCTTCCCTCCACTAGAAAGTGAGCGTGCTAGGGGAAAGAAATCCATCTTACTTTTCTTTGTGTAGCCAGTCCCAACCCCAGTGCCTGATAGGCAAGTCCACGGCAGACAGGCAGTAAATACTTGTTGCACGAACAAGGATGGAAACTACAGGAAACCCTTTATATCACAGTACCAAGTATTCCTTCTTCATAATCGTATATCAAACCCACTCCAGAGAAAGCCTGCAAACACAGGAAAGACCAGCTTCGTGGAGGAAAAGGAAGGCTTATGGATGTGACCAAGAATGAAGGAGACACCATGTCCCTTGTTCTTTCCTAGGCTGCAATCCACATGTGGAATTCATCTTCGATGTGACAAACAGGGTAAGTGCTGCGCCCACAGCTTGAGTGGTTGTAACCCAAGCTCCAGCCTTTTCAAGACAGAACCTTACACAGATTCATCTCCTGTTGACTCTGCTCTTTAAAGCCAGAGATGGGGTTTTCATGGCTTCCCTAGGAAACACAGCTTGCCATCCATTATTCTTCACAACTTCCCTAGGACAGCAGAAGGCTCTAATAGCTCTCCACACAACAAGACAGAAATACAGAGAAAGGGAAGAGAGCTGGAAGAAAATCATGAGGAAAGGAAGGAGAAAGCTAGGCAAGGCAGACAGACATGCAGACAGAAAGAAAAGCAGCCGTTGTGGCTCATGACTCACAGCTCACTTCAAGCACCAGGCCTTGACCATATCGAACTTCCAGAGAAGACTGCCCAGAAGCTGGGGGTTCCAGATCACTTCTTTTCATTTCCCAAAGCCTAAGAAAATATAAAGAAATTTTAAGCAAGAATGGTCACTTGGAATCTTTGAAATTTGTCAGGTACTTTCTATCAACATGAGGATTAGGGGTCAGGACACATCAAAGACATCAATTTGAGGCACGAAAGGGGAAACATAGAAAATTGGGTGTGGAGGGTGAAGAGGGAAATGGAGAGAAATGGCGTCCAGGGCAGCATTTTCTAATTTGCAGACTTTCCCTAAGCCACCCCCACCCACATGCTCACTCAGTTCCTAACAGCATCTTCATCAATTAAGATTCTATGAGATTGGCAGACTCCAAGATCAACAGTACCATCCACATATTCACTATTCCACTGGCAAGGCGAACAATTCCGAATATTAAAAGTAAAGAAACACGTTCTGCCGTGTCTTTTGTATACAGACAGCTGAAGCTGCATGAAAGTTTGGCACCAAAAGGCCAAGTACCATATTTTCAGCCACCCACACGCCAAACCCCATAATAACTACAGACTCTAGATGTGAAATTTTCAGACATTTCCAATGAAGAAAAACTAATAGTCATGTTTCTTCATGTGCTTCCTTTCCTAACAGGGCAGTTTCTCAACTTTAAAACCTCGTCAATGTAAGCTAAAGAGAACAAAGGGTGCTCTGGAGATATTTTCACCAGATGTCAAATGGTGCTTATTTATTTAAACAGAAAACCCCACTTTGTACATTTGGTTCATTTAGTGGTATGTGCTCTGTAGCAAGTATTTTTTATGAGTAAAAAGCTGCCACCAGTGCGCTTCAGTTACAATAGGGCTTCAGAAAAGTCTGTTAGCTGAGACTAAATATTGCTCTTTTTGCTTTTGGTTGAAATGTAAATTCCACTCCCATCCTCCCTCTATAATAGGAGAAACACTGTTGTTAACGTCATACCAGACTTACACCTATTTCTTCTTCTGTGGTCAAAGCTAGAAGCAAAGACATTCAGTTCCCGGTGCTTTTTTTTTTTTTTTTTTTTTAATGTTTTTTATTTATTTCTAGGAGAGAGAGAGAGAGACAACGTGAGCAGGGGAGGGTCAGAGAGAGAGGGAGTCGCAGACTGAAACAGGCTCCAGGCTCTGAGCCGGCAGTCAGCACAGAGCCCGACGCGGGGCTCGAACCCACGAACCGCGAGATCATGACCTGAGCGAAAGTCGGACGCTTAACCGACTAAGCCACCCAGGCGCCCCTCCCTGTGCTTTTTAAGATAGGTATAGATATGCTACAGAGCACTGATTTTTCTCAAACATTAACAACAGAAACATATCAATTCCCTCCGGTGTGAATACCTGGACTCTTGTGACCTGAGTGAGCCCTCAAAACCCACAGGCTGAGAGCTTGTGTTGCCCACTCAGTGAGGATAATAAAGAGGTCAATGGACATCCTCTGAGCCTCTGCAAATAAGGAGCATGGTAGCTTGCTCTACAGAAGAAGGACCTCTATGTCCCTCACTCTGCCAGATAGAAAACATAATTTTAGGCCAGACCCCTCCCGGTCAAGGAGTGTCTTCACCTGTCAGAGATGAGGTGTTTCAGATGCCCCTCCTACCAACAAGGTGAGAGACAGTCAGTGATCGCAACTTGCAAAGATTTGAAATAGACAGAAAAGCTTTGGAGATAAGCAGACATATGAGGCAGGTATTCCTGGATTATCAACACAAGCATAGTGCGGAGTGCCAACCCACTTAGAAATATAATGGATAAAGAGAATTTATAAGAGGAAATTTGAACAAGTACAAAAAAAATCTGAGTATTTCCTGGTACCTTCAGTTCCTTGGTTTAAGAAGTAATCTCGCAGCACAGAAGGGCCTGAGGCATAAATGAGGGAAGAGAACTTAGGAAAGAGTCCACTACACGTGGATAGTGAAAGAAGGGGGCCCTGGCTGAGACTGAACAGCCTGTTCCTCACTTACAGTTAATAAAGCGTTTTCACCAGTTCATTGATGAGGAGACACCAGCAGACTAAACCAGCATCACTGTATGTATGTATTATATATCTATATAGATATCTGTATTATAATTATATAATACATAATTACTAGTACATAATATGGTACCCACATAGAGTAATACAGTGGACATAATTTTACTCAATAAAAGTTTTCAGTAAAGTGTACATACTTATCGTCTCATGCTATGCTTTATCTATCTTCAACTTTTCTTTTTCAAACCCAAGTTTAAAGAATTCATTCAACTTTATGTTATACTTAGAAATCTCGATAAACGGGGCCAAAATAATATTGTAGCAAAGACTCAGACTTATTAGATACTACTTATCGGATATCCATAGATGAAATATCATAGATATTCCTTGGTGATGTAGCATCTCATACAGAATGCTAACTTAACTTCCTTCTCTATCAGTATAGCGGCTTACTTACATTTCCTAAGAAAATCCATCACTATAAAACACCTGGAAATATGGATCATTTTTTTAAATTCTTCTAAATGAATAACTGATCTCACCAGAAAAGTAAGCAAAATTTGGGGGCCAAAAATACAGAGGAAAGTGAAAACCAAAGCTCAGCCATCTCTGAGCTTTTTACTGCACTGAAAACATTCGTTACTCATCAGAACGAAGAGACTGTGTTTTAATGGCCAAATAAGGACAAGACATGTGGCCATGGACCTAAACGTAGGGAGTTATAATAGAGTCCCCTTATAAATCAGAATTTTTTTATAATTTCAGAGAAAGACAAACTAAAAAAAAATCAAATCCCAGTCTTTTAATAGTATGATATATTTTTAATCCCAGTCTATATTACAGGTTTAAAAAACAAAACACAATACCAGCTCTAATGTTGGAGAATATGAAAACATAGGTCTGTATCATAGTCCAGAAATTTGAGACATGAACATAAAAAATACTACCTGACTTGTAATACTACTCTAGAACACCTAAGAGAACCAAACATAAAATCTCCCTTAAGAAATAAAGCCTCAATTCAGTCAACTAAGAATCACATGGGTAACTCTATATATCATATTTTGAGGAGCTGCCAAGCTGTTTTCCAAAGTGGCTACAAAATTCTACATTCTCACCAGCCATGCATTTACATGCCAATTTCTCCACATCCTTGTCAACATTTGTGATTGTCTATCTTGCTTTAGCAATCCTAGTGGGTATGAAGTGGTATCTCACTGTGGCTTTATCTTTCTTTAATGACTAATGATGTGGAGCATCATTTAATGTGCTTATTGGCCATTTGTATATCTCCTGCAGATAAATGTCTACTCAAATCATTGGCGCATTTTTAAACTGGGCTGTTTCTATTGGTTTTGTTGTTCATTTGTAAGAGTTTATGTAGTCTGAACACAATTCTCTAATCAAATATATTACTTACAAATATTTTCTTCCATTTGTCGATTATATTTTCACTTTTTTATAATGTCTGGTGAGGTCCAAGAGTTTTAAAATTTTTAAATAGATTTTACTTTTTAGAGCAATTTTAGGTTTGAGCAGCAAAACTGACTATAGAAGGTACAGAGATTTCCCCATGATGCCTCCACTCATGAATGACTTCCCCCATTATTTTTTGTTTTTATTTTTTTAATGTTTATTTCTGAGGGAGAGAAAGAATGAGAGAGAGAGAGAGAGAGAGAGGGAGAGGGAGATGGAGCATGAGTAGGGGAGGGGCAGAGAGAGAGGAAGACAAAGAATCCGAAGCAGGCTCCAGGCTCTGAGCTGTCAGCACAGAGGCAGATGGGGGGGGCTCAAACTCACAAACTGTGAGATCATGACCTGAGCCCAAGTCAGATGCTTAACCAACTGAGCCACCCAGGGACCCCTGGCTTCTCCCATTATTAACATTCCCCCTTCAGAGTGGTGCGTTTGTTGAACTTACTGTTGATGAACTTACTATGACAACATTATCACATGAAATCCATAGTTTACATTACAGTTCACGCTTGGTGTTAGACATTCTATTGGTTTGGAAAAATGTATAATGACATGTATTCACCATTACAGTATCATACAGAGTAGTTTTGCCGCCCTAAAAATCCTCAGTGCTCCAACTATTCATCCTTCCTTCCCTTTAAACCCTGGCAACCACTGATCTTTTTACAGTCTCCATAGTTTTGCCTTTTCCAGAACGTCATATAGTTGGAATCATGCAATATATAGTCTTTCCAGATTGGCTTCTTCACTTAGTAGTATGCATTTAAGTTTTCTCCATGTCTTTTCATGGCTTGATAGCTCATTCTTTTTAGTGTTGAACAACGGTCCACTGTCTGACTGTACCACAGCTTATTTACCCATTTGCCTATTGAAAGGCATCTTGAATGTTTCAAGTTTTGACAATGAACAGGTGCTATAAACATCCATGTTCAGATTGTCATGTGTACATAAGTTTTCAAGTCCTTTGATTAAATACCAATGAGCATGACTGCTAGATTGTATGATAAGAGTTTGTTTACTTTTGAAATAAACTACCTCATTATCTTCCAAAGTGGCTATACCATGTTGTGTTCCCACCAGCAGTGAATGAGAGTTCCTGTTTTCACTCATCAGTTAATACTGAAGAAGTTAGAGGACTAACCTCCTTGACTCCAAGAGGGGTGCCTGAGCGGCTCAGTTGGTTAGGCATCCAACTTTGGCTCAGGTCATTTCTCACAGTCTGTGGGCTCAAGCCCTGTGTCTGGCTCTCTGCTGAGAGCTCAGAGCTTGGAGCTGCTTCAGATTCTGTGTCTCCTTCTCTCTCTGCCCCTCCCCTACTCATGCCGTCTCTCTCTCTCTCAAAAATACATAAATGTTAAAAACAAGTACTTAGTATAAGGAGACAGTAATTAAGACAGTGTGATACTAGTAAAATCCAAATCTTCACCAGCAGTTGGTGTTTCCAGTGTTCTGGGTTTTGGCCATTCTAATAGGTGTATAGTGATATTCCATTGTTGTGTTAATTTACATTTTCCTGATGACATATGACTGTGAAGCCTCTTTTCATGTGCTTACTTGGCATCTATCTATGGAAGGTATCAAAGATCTTTGGTCAATTTTTTAGATGAATTGTTTTCTTATTGTTAAGTGTTAAGGGTTCTTGATATATTTTGGATAACAGTCCTTTATCAAATATGTCTTCTGCAAATATTTTCTCCCAGTCTGTGGCTTATCTTCTCACTCGTTTGACGCTGGTTTTTACAAAGAAGTTTGTAGTTTTAACGAAGTCCAGATTATCAATTATTTCCTCCATGGATCATTTCTTTGGTGCTTTATCTAAAAAGTTATAACCATAAGCAAGATCATTGAAGTTCTATGCTATGTTATCTTTTAGTAGTTTCATAGTTTTACATTTAGGCCTATGATCCATTTTGAGTTCATTTTTGTGAAGGGTATAAGTCTGTGTCTAGATTTTTGGGGGGTTTTTTGCATGTGGATATCCAGTTGTGAACATTTGTTGAAAGGACCATATCTGTGGGACACCTGGATGGCTCAGTCAGCTGAGCATCTGACTCTTGATTTCTGCTCAGGTCATTATCCTAGGGTCATGGGATCGAGCACCACATCAGGCTATGCACTGAGCACGCAGCCTGCTTGAGATCCTCTCTTTATCTCCCTTTGCCCCTCTACCTCATTTGTGCTCTCTCTCTCCCTAAAATGAAAAGAAAAGAAAAGAGAAAAGAAAAGAAGGTTATATTTCCTCCATCATATTGCCTTAGTTCCTTTGTCAAAGATCATTGAATATATTTATATGGACCTATTTCTAGGCTCCCAATTCTATCCTGTTTATTTGTCTGTTATTTTACCAACACCATACTGTCATTAATTACTATATCTTTAGAGTAAGTCCTGAAGTCAAGTAATTAGTCCTCCAAATTTGTTCTTCAATGGTCAATATTAGCTATTCTGTGTCTTTTACCTTTCCACATAAACTTTAGAATCAGCTTGTTGATGGCTACGAAATTACCTGTTCATATTTTGATTGGTATGGCACTGAATCTATAGATCAAATTCAGAAAAACTGTTATCTTTACAAAATTGACTTCCTATCCATGAATATGGGGTATCTCTCCACTTGTTTACTTCTTCTTTGACATCATTCATCAGAGTTTTGTCGTCTTTTTGAAGGTGTGTAGTGAATTTCATTGTACATACAGATCTTGTGCATATTTTTTTAGATTTGTATCTAAGAATTTCATTTTGGGGGTGCTAATGTAAATTTTTAATATCAAATTCTATTTTTTCATTTTTTAAAAAAATTTTTTAATGCTTTATTTATTTCTGAGAGAGAGAGAGACAGCATGAGCAGGGGAAGGTCAGGCAGAGAGGGAGATACAGAATCTGAAACAGGCTCCAGGCTCTGGGATAGCTGTCAGCACAGAACCCGACATGGGGCTTGAACCCACGAACCATGAGATCATGTCCTGAGCCGAAGTTGGACGCTTAACCGACTGAGCCACCCAGGTGCCCCTGTTTTTTCATTTTTGGTCTATAGGAAGTAACTGACTTTTGCATACTGACCTTCTTTCCTATAATCACTTATTAGTTCCAGTAGTTTTTTGTTGATTCTTGCAGATTTTCTACATAGACAATCATGTCATCTGCAAACAATGGCAGCATTATTTCTTCCATCCTAGTCTATACCTTTAATTTCTTTTTCTTGTATTATTGCATTAGCTAGAATTCCAGCATGGTGTTGAAAAGCAGTAGTGCCTTGTTCCTGATTTTGGTAGGATAGCTTTGAGCTTCTCACCATTACATATGATGTTAGCTGAAGGAATTATTTTAGATCATCAAGTTGAGAAAATTCCTCTCTCTAGTTTACTGAAAGTTTTTATAATGAATAGGTGATGGAATTTGTCAAGTGCTTTTTCCACATCTATTTATATGCAATTTTTCTTCTTTAGCATGTTGATGTGATGAATACACTAATTGATTTTCAAATGTAAAGTCAGCTTTGCATAGTTGGTAGTTTTTGATTTTTGATGAAGTGTGACTTACCTTTTTTCTTTTGCCATATGTACTTTTCAGTCATATCTAAGCAACCTCTGCCTAATCCAAGGTCACAAAGATTTACATCTAAGTTTTCTCCTAATAGTTTTATAATTTTAGCTCTTACACTTAAGTCTGTGATTCATTCTGAGTTAAAAATTATATATGGTCTGAGACAGCGATCGCCTAATCTTTTTAGGCATGGGATACATTCCACACATAGGATACATTCACTGCTTCCCTAAAAGTCCAATTTTTCCCACATAGTCCCATTTGGTCACTGTATTCATTTCTGACTTTAAGGTCACATACAATTCCTCTCAATCAGATGTTGATGTGCTCCTCAAGGCTCAGTACCCTGTGAACTAAGAACACAAGTCTAACACGCAAAATACAGCAGTAGAATTGGATCCGGATAACCACAGTAAAAACTCCATTTAAAAAGAGGAAGAATAAGAAACATCCAGAAATCGCCGAGCATTAAACCCTGATGCAGAATCCATATAAGTTGTATACACTGAGGAGGGATGTAAAATGGAAGATTCTTGATTGAATTCGTTTCTGTGCTCTCAAAGGTGTTCCCTTGGGAATTTTTCCTTGATCTCAGAGTTCCTCCTTCTGAAAGATGGCTCCATGACCATTGTTTCTGATAGCCATATCCAAAGTGGGCACTGGGAAATACCCCCTGCTTGGAAGTTATAAAGCTTTGACAACAATAAATAAGACTTTTATGGAAAAAATCATAAACCTTTACTGAAAGATATTTTGAAAGAGCTAAATAAATGGAAAAATACACCATATTCAAAGACTGAAAATTGTAATATCATATACATGTCAAACCTTCTTGCTTGCCTAGAGAAATATATAGATTTAATACAATTCCAGTCAAAATCTCAGGATATTTTTGTGTGTATGTGTGTAACTAAAATTTTGTAAGGCAACGGCAAAATTTATATGAAAGATTAAGGGGCCAAAATACTCCTTAAGAGGAACACCAAGGGAGGAGGATTTGCCTTAACAGAAATCACAATTTAAATATTAAGACCAGGTGGATTTAATGAAGAGATAGACAAGGGATAAACAGAACTGATTGGTAGAATACAATAGAAAGCCTAGGAGGATATCCACACATATATGGTTTAGAGCTGGCTGTGTGCAGATTGGTGGAGAATGGCTTTCCAATAAATGGTGCTAAGTTAACTAATTATGTATTCTGAAAAAAAAAGTAAGTATCTACCTTACACCCTACCAAAAAGAAGGACAAAAAAATCAATAAGTAAAACCCAAACAATCCAATAAAGAAATAGCAAAAAACCTTGAAGAGGCACATCACTGTAGTAACCTGAGTACCCAATAAACAAATGAAAGATGTTCACACTCTTCAGATATGGGTCGAATAGAAACTGAAAGCACAACGAAAAACCATTTTATGCTCACCAGACTGACAAAGTTTAAAATTCTGACAATGTCAAGTAATAAGAATATGGAGTTTGAATTAGTACTACTGCTATAAAAAACACTTTGACATTATCTAATAAAATTGAAGATGATCATAATCTATGACCTATAATTCCCTTCCAATGCACGTACCCTACGGGAATTTTTGTACACAGAGAACAAGAATGTTCACAGGAGCACTATGATTATAAAAAAAAAAAAAAGAAGTAGAAGTAACCCAAAAGTCCACCAACAGAAGAATGAACAAATCAACTGTAGTATCACCTGTAGTATTAACAAATTAATTGTATATATATACACCACAATTAATATGAAAGTTATATATATGAAATATATATGAATTCATATACATGAAATTATGAGGTTATATAAAATTCATATATATGAAAATTGATGAATTACCAGCACATGCAATAACAATCTAAATCTCAAGAGCACGAGGTTAAGTGAAAAGAACAAACTGAAGAATACAAAAGTATGATTCCATTCTCATAAAGCTCAATATTAAAAATTAGATTATATCTTATTAAGGGATATAAACATATGTGAGAAAATATAAATAAAAGCAATGAAATGCTAACCAGAAGTTCATGACAATGAGAACTTCTAATTGGGAAGAGGTAATTAGAGATTTCAAAGTTGACAGTGAAGCTCCTTTAGGGAGTCTGGGATGTGTATACTTTCTACCCCTTTTGTGTAGACACACACACACACATACACACTATTATCTACTGAGTATTAGATGAAAAACTACCTCACTGAAATACAATGTTATGACAACAATCACTAGTTGCAAGATAGTGTTACCAATCCATCAGCTTCATTTTTTATATTTAAAATGTTTTATTATTTGATTAGAATATATCTTTATGTGAATTTCTCAAAACTGATTTTGCCAAAATAATGTGTATCTTCTGGTTTCTCAGTTTTTGATCATTTAAAAAGCTGGAAGGAGGCAGGGACAGTAGCATACTTGTCCATAAGAAGCTACTGCTTCTGCAAATTGTGCTCTTGATAATATTCTTTCTTTATATCCTTTGCCTCAAACCTTTTACACTTAAAAACATTTCATGGCTACATTTTATAGCTTCCAGATGAAGGTTAGTGGTATTTATGGAGAGACTGGACCTAGAGAGAACATAACAATGGGTTTAAATGTGAGAAAGGTACTGTTGGCAATTCTTCGGTAATCTGTAAAGAAGAATATTGGAAAGGAGCTAATACTGATAAATGGCACTAAACTATATTCTGCTCTAAGTCAGAGCCCCATTCATATTCATATTTTTTTAAATATTTTTTAATGTTTTATTTATTTCTAGGAGAGAGAAAGAGACAGCGTAAGCAGGGGAGGGTCAGAGAGAGAGGGAGTCACAGACTGAAACAGGCTCCAGGCTCCGAGCTGGCAGTCAGCACAGAGCCCGACGCGGGGCTCGAACCCACGAACCCCAAGATCATGACCTAAGCGAAAGTCGGACGCTTAACCGACTAAGCCACCCCATCATATTCATATTTAAGGATGGTTCTGCTGTTAGAGTTCACACAAAATTCTTCTGTGGACTATGCTCTTCTTTTCCAGAATTTTCCATGATGAAATAACCTCCCTGCCCACTGAGGTCTCAAGTGGTCATGGCAGAATGGCCAGAACTGCTGTGGGCGTTCCCGTGGATGACCCGAGGGAGCCAGCCCCGTGTGCTGGCAGCACATGGCCTTTGTGGCAGTCTGTGGCAGCATCCCATCTTCCACTTACCGTCTGTGTCCTTGGGAAACTGCCGCCACCTCGCCTTTGACTTCTTTATTTCAAAATGAGAGAGATAATCACAGAGCTGTTCTGAGGGCTAAATGCCTCAATGTACAAAGCACCCAGCTCACAGCAGATGCTTTAGAAATGTTAGGTGCCTTACCCAGCCATTGTCTTTACGGGGGAAACGGAACCCTATATCCCAGTGCTCTGAGCACCTGTTTAGAACTGGCCAAAAGCTCACATCTGAGATTATTAAAGATGGATCATTAACAGAAAAGGGATGCCTAATTTCCTATTCTTACTGCCTATGATTATTGTATTTTTCCAAAAATGCTTTATGAGTATTTAGAGCAGTTTCCTGTTGAATGACATTTATACTACAAGCAACTTTACATTTATCTTAAAATTCTTGTAAGAAACTAGAAATTAAGTCTGAGTATGGTTGAGATTATAAACTAATGATAAGACAAGTCCGCTAGAAACAATTATGAAATCCGAGAGATTTAAGAAACTTTGTTTGATTTTTACCTACGCATTTTAAAAGCCATTGAGAAGATATTTGGATTTCTTTTTAATTTTGTGTTGTTAAATACAGATAATATTTTGACAATCTAGAAAACAAAGAACTATCTGCTTTTCAAAATTTTTGTGTTGCTAAATATAGATAATATTTGGACAAACTGAGAAACAAAAAACTATTGTAAGCCTGGTTTCAAGAGACTTGATCATAATTAGGTGGTGTTTATTAGTGTCTCCTGAGTGCATGGGTTTGCATTTTCCTTTGAAGAATATTAAATAACATGAAAATATTAATTCTTGCCCTCTAAGGGTTTACATTCTAGCATACCTCATTCATGTGGGAGAAAATAATTTTTTCATTTTAAAAACAGTAGGCAGATGGTTTAATCCATTGGATTTAGTTTCAAACAAACAAAGAAAACATTTTTTGAGGTGTAGAAAAACTAAGTGAAACAGATAAAAACATGTCAAGAGTTTTACATATAACTTGGCTCTATGGAAACATTCAATATTAAGTGTTAAATATGCATAATATTAACACATTTATTCTAAATCATCAATTTGACATTCTTCTCGAGTTTCCAGGAGATTCCACTGAATTCAGCCAGTATTTTTCCATTACCTATAATGTGCCTGGTTGCTATGCAGAAAACTTATCATCAATGGTTCACTTACCAATGTTGAACACCTACCATGTGCCACGCACAATTCTAAGTCCTAAACACAAAAGGCTTAAACAATATATACTTTCTACCTGTCCATTCAACATCAGTGCTATTGAACTATCTTCTAAATTTCCTAACACCAGTAGAGATGCAAGGAACTTTGGAATGTGTTTTGTCTGACATTTTCACTTTACACTGAAGAATACTGAGGCCATGTCAGAATGTGTATTATATGCACAGGAAAGCCCATAATATGTATGTTGCAAGTGTCCAGAATTATTTGAAGGCAGCCATGAACTAAAGATGAAGATCAATATTATCACAAAAACTCCACTCATAATTTTGGTTCCTAAACACAAATAAATTTCACAGAAGGTGGAATTTGGAATTAATTGATATTTACTACCTATTTATTACACTTAGCAAACTTGTGCATGATCTCACAGTTCTTGGGATCAAGCTCTGCATCAGGCCTTGTGCTGACAGCATGGAACCTGCTTGGGATTCTCTCTCTCTGCCCTGCCTGCATACCACCAGACATTTTTTAAAAAGAAAGAATATATTTCTTGCCTGCCTGCATACCACCTTCATGATTTCTCAATGCACTGCAATATAATCTGTGATATAAACTGTGATCATCTTAATCCTATGTGTCACCTTGACTGGACCATGGAGTACTCAGATATTTGGCTAAATGTTACTCTGGGTGTGTCGGTGAGGGTGTTGCCAGATGATATTAGCATTTGAACTGGTAGACTGAGTTAAGTAGATTGCCTTTTTCAGTTTGGGTGGATGTCACTCAACCCACTGAAGGCCTAAATAAAAAAGTGTGGACAAGGGAAGAGTGATCTCTCTCTCTCTCCCTCTCTCTCTCTCTCTCTCTCTCTCTCTGTCTGCTTGCCTGATCTGGGACACTGATCTTCTACTGCCCCCCAACGGGGACTTATACCATCAGTACTTCTGGTTCTCGGGACTTCATGTTCAGACTGAACTATACGATCAGTTTTCTGGGCTTCTGGCTTGCAGTTGGGAGATCATGGGACTTCTCAGCCTCCAAAGTTTAGTAATATATGTGTGTGTGTATATATATATTACGTGTGCGTCTGTGTATATACTTTAAATATACATATATACCTTAAATATATATATATATTTATAGACACACACACACACCCCTTATTGGTTCTGTTTCTTTGGTGAACCATGACTAATACAACAGCCTGAGAGTTTCTGCATAATCAGACTCCAGCCTCCCTCGCAAACCTCACTACACAAATCATCACCTTGCTCCTAGGGCTCAGACACACTGACCTTGTTTTTGATCCTCAGACTTTTCAGGATGTCCGGTACCTTCTCCAATCAGGACTTAACTATATGCTGTCCCCTCTTCAGAGCACCTTCCTAAAGACATATATGTGTGCTGTTACTGCCTTTCTCTGGAATATTCTTCCCTTCATCCTAGGCTTGGCTAATTGCAAACCATCTCACAGATCTCAGGTTAAATGTTGATTTCTGAGGAAACCCTCCTATCCCCCAATTAAATTAATCCCTTATTTATTTATTTATTTATTTATTTAGTGGGGGAGGGGCAGAGAGAAGGAAACAGACAATCCCAAGCAGGCTTTGCACCGTCAGCATGGAGGAGCCCAACATGGGGCTTGAACTCACAAAATGGTGACATCACGACCTGAGCCGAAATCAAAGTCAAATGCTCAACCAACTGAGTCACCAAGGTGCCCTGACTCCATTTACTTTTTTTAAGGTTGAGTTTCACTGAATGTCAATTGTACTGCAGTAAGTGACTGTTGATTTTAAGTTTTATTTTCGTTATCATGACAAGTGCACTCCTTAATCCCCATTACCTACTCCACCCATCCCCCACCCACTTCCCCTCTGGTAACCATCGGTTTATTCTCTATAGTTAAGAGTCTGTTTCTTGATTCATCTCTCTTTTTTTCTTTGCTTATTTGTTTTGTTTCCTAAATTCTACATGAGTGAAATCATATAGTATTTGTCTTTATCTGATTTATTTCACTTAGTATTACATTGTCTACCTCCATCCATGTCACTGCAAATGGCAAGATTTCATTCTTTCTTGTAGCTGAGTAATATCCCATCATGTGTGTGTGTGTGTGTGTGTGTGTGTGTGTATATAGACCGCATCTTCTTTATCCACTCATTAACCAGTGAACACTTGGGCTGCTTCCATATGTTGGCTATTATAGATAATGCTGCTATAAACATCAGGGAGCACATATCATTTTGAATTGATGTTTTTTTTTTTTTTAATGTTTTATTTATTTCTAGAAGAGAGACAGCGTGAGCAGGGGAGGGTCAGAGAGAGAGGGAGTCACAGACTGAAACAGGCTCCAGGCTCTGAGCTGGCAGTCAGCACAGAGCCCAACGACGCGGGGCTCAAACCCACCAACCGTGAGATCATGACCTAAGCGAAAATCGGACGCTTAACCAACTAAGCCACCCAGGCGCCCCGATGTTTTTGTTTTTTTAGGTAAATACCCAGTAGTGTGATTACAGGACTGTAGGGTAGTTCTATTTTTAACTTTTATGAGGAACCTCCATACCGGTTTCCGCAGTGGCTGCACCAGTTTGCGTTCTTACTAATGGTGCGCTAGGGTTCCTCTCCCTCCACATCCTTGCCAACACCTGTTGTTTCTTGTGTTTTTATTTTAGCCATTCTGATAAGTGTGAGGTGATATCTCACTATGGTATTGATTTGTTTCCCTGATAATAAGTGATGATGAGTATCTTTCATGTGTCTGTTGGCCACCTGGATATCTTTTCTGGAGAAATGTCTGTTCGCATCTTCTGCGCATTTTTAAATTGGATTATCTGCTGTTTGGGTGTTGAGTTTTACAAGCTCTTTATATATTTTCAATACTAACCTTTTATCAGATATGTCATTTACAAATATGTTCTGTATTGCAAATATCATTCCGTAGGTTGCCTTTTAGCTTGGTTGACTGTTTCCTTCACTGTACACAAGGTTTTTACTTTGATGTAGTCCCCATAGTTTATTTTTGCTTTTGTTTCTTTGCCTCAGGGTACCTATTTAGAAAAAAGTTGCTACAGCCTATGTCAGAGAAATTACTGCCAGTGCTCCCTTCTAGGATTTTTATGGTTTCACATCTCACATTTGTGTCTTTTTTTTTCTGAGAGAGAGACAGACAGCGTGAGCAAGGGAGGATCAGAGAGAGAGAGGGGGACACAGAATCTGAAACAGGCTCCAGGCTCTGAGCTGGCTGTCAGCACAGAGCCCGACGCGGGGCTCGAACCAATGAACTGAGAGATCATGACCTGAGCTGAAGTCGGACGCTTAACCGACTGAGCCACCCAGGCGCCCCTACATTTGGGTGTTTACTCCAATTTGAATTTTTTTGTGTGTATGATTTAAGAAAGTGATCCAGCTTTGTTCTTCTCTGTGTTGCTGTCCAGTTTTCCCAACATCATGGTTGAAAAGGGATTAGTCCTCCTTGTACATGCTCCCATAGCTCTGGTCTTGCTCTTCCATAGCGTTTTTCACAACTGCAATTCAGTAGTTAGAGTTGACCCTTCAACAATATGGAGGTTAAGGGTGCTGGTATACATAGCCAAAAATCCATGTATACCTTTGACTCCCAAAACTTAAATACTAATACCCTATTGTTAACCAGAAGCCTTACTGATAACATAAATAGTTGAATAACACATATTTTGTATGTTATATGTATTATATACTGTATTCTTACAATAAAGTAAGCTAGAGAAAAGAAAATACTATTAAGAAAATCATAAGGCAAAGGGGCACCTGGGTGGCTTAGTCAGTTAAGCGTCCGACTTTCGCTTAGGTCATGATCTCGCGGTTCGTGGGTTCGAGCCCCGCGTCGGGCTCTGTGCTGACTGCCGGCTCAGGGCCTGGAGCCTGTTTCAGTCTGTGACTCCCTCTCTCTCTGACCCTCCCCTGCTCACGCTGTCTCTCTCTCTCTCTCTCTCCTAGAAATAAATAAAAAAATTAAAAAGGAAAATCATAAGGCGGAGAAAATATATCTAGAGTACTATACTATATTTATGGGGGGGAAATCTGCATTTCAGTGGACCCCTGCAGTTCAAATCTGTTTTCTTAAAGGACCAACTGCATTTGTTTAAAGTCTGGTTCTTCTATTAAGTTGTTAAGGACTAAAAAGAAAAAATTGTAAAAACTATGAAAACCAGAACCAGATATGCTATACAGGCTGGGTCCATGTTTTGCCTTTTTACAACTAAATCCCCATCACTGAATATGGTGCCTGGTATTTGAGAATAAACCCTTAAGGTCTGCATAAATCAGTGAGTGAGTGAGTGAGTGAATGAATGAATGAATATGATCCTCGAGCTGTCATTTATTAGTATCGCAGAGTCATTTTTCATTTGTGGTCAAAGTAGACTTTAAATCAGCAAATATGAATTGAGGATGCCTTTGTAATTCTATGACTTATCATGCTGCCCAGTGCGTAATAAGGGTTTTGTAAATGTCGAATGATGGGTGGAGGATGGAAGAGTGAATGGATGGATACAAAACCAAACCTGGTAATTAGGTTTGTCTACAGTTAATTTTAATCTGTCCTTCTGTATAAGCATAATAATCATCCTCATCAAATTGTCTAAACAAATGTGAACATATTTGCAAAAGTGCAAAGATTAAAGGATAAAGAAAATAAAAGGGGGAAAAAAGACCCCTGTTTCTCCTGAGCTCTTAAAGTCTTATCGTCTGTAATACATATTTGGCACTTACACACTAAACTGCTAGTTAACTTTATAGACGTTTGGTTTATCACCCAACCACATTATAAGCTTCTTAAGATCTAATAACAGGGGTATCTGGATGGCTCAGTCAGTTAAGCATCTGACTCTCGATTTCAGCTCAGGTCATGATCTCATGGTTCGTGAGATTAAGCCCCATGTTGGGCTTGGGCGCAGAGCACTGTCAGCACGGAGCCCTCTTCAGATCCTCAGTCCCCCTCTCTCTGCCCCTCCCCCATTCTCTCTCTCAAAATAAACTTAAAAAAAAAAAAAAGATGTGATAACATATCTTATATTGCCCTGTATCTTCCCCTCAACTTCTGGAGTAGCTGGCATAGTGCCTAGCCTGTAAGAGGTACTCAGTAAATACTTGCTGAATGTACCATGACATAGTATTACTATATTCTGACTGGCCAGTTTATTTCCATGTGCTGTAAATAAATGCTAATTTTGTCTGTCTGAGCCTTCCCAGACTTTATCCTGAGGTTCCAGACACTGATAAGGAAATAAAGACATTGATCCCAATTACAGAGCATCAAAAACAGTAAAATACTTAGTAGGAAGTTTAACTAAAAAGGTGAAAGATCTCTGTTCTAAAAACAACAAGATATTGACTTTTAAAAAGTCAAAAAAGACACAAATAAAAGGAAAAGTATTCTGTGTTCATGGATTAGAAAAGGTTAATATTGCTTTAAAAAAGAAATATTGATATTGTTAAAATGTCAATACTGCCAAAAGCCATCTATAGATTCAATGTCATCCCTACCAAGATTTTAATGGCATTTTTTATAGAAGCCAAAAAAAATTCCTAAAATTTATATGAAATCACAAAAGACTCTGAATAGTCAAAGCAATCCTGAGAAAGAAGAACAAAGTAGGAAGCGTCACACTTTCCGATTTATATACTATAAAGCTATACTTCTCAAAACAGCATGGAACTGGCATAAAAACAAATAGACCAATGGGACGAAGCCGAGAGCCCAGAATAAAGCCAAGCATATAGTCAACTAATATTTGATGAGTGAGCCAAAAATACTGAGTGGAGAAAAGAGAGTTGTTTCAATATATGGTGGTGGAGCTAATCGGGTACTCACATGTAAAGAATGAGACTGGACCCAAAAGTTATGCCACTCACAAAAACTAACCTGAAGTGGATTAAAGACTCACATATATGGTCTGAAACCATGAAACACCTAAAAGAAAACATGAAAACAAAGCTCCTTGACAGGGTCTTGGTAATGATTTTTGCCTGGAGCGCAAGGAACAAAATACAAAATAAGCAAATGGAGTCATCAACCTAAAATGCTTCTGCACAGCAAACCATCAACACAGTGAAAAGGAAACCTACACAATGGGGAAAAAATGTATGAAGCATATATCGGGAAAGGTGTTAATATCCAAAATATGTTAAAAATTCATGTAACTCAATGGCAAAAACCAAAAAAACAAAACTGAAACCAAAAAAAAAAAAAACCTCACCAAAAAAAAAAAAAAGACAAAGACAAATAACGTAATTAAAAAATGGGCAAAAGACCTGGATAGACATTTCTCCAGGCCAATAAGTACATGAAAAGGTGGTCAACATCTCTAGTTATTAGAGAAATGTAAATTAAAATGCTTGTTAAAATGGCCATGATCAAAATGACAAGCAAGGACAAATTCTGGCACGCACGTAGAGAAAAGGGAACACTCGTGAACCATTGGTGAGAATGTAAACTAGTGCAGACACCATGGAAAACCTACGGAGGATCCTCCGCTAACTGAAAACAGAACTATCAATGGTCCTGCAACTCCGCTTCTGGGAATATATCCAAAGGAAACAAAAACACGAACCAGAAAAGATGTCTGCACCCCCATGTCCCCAGCAGGATTGTTCACAATAGCCAGGACGTGGAAGCAACCTACGTGACCACCAACACGTGAATGGATAAAGAAGTTATGGTACATATACACACCACATCCATACACACACACACACACACACACACACACACACACACACACGGAATATTATTCAGCCATAAAAAGCAAGGAAATTCTACTACGTGTAGTAACGTGAATGGACCCTGAAGGCATTATCCTAAGGGAAATAAGGCAGACAGAGAAAGACAAATACTGTGTGTTCTCACTTCTGTGTAGAACCCCAGGGGGAAAACCTCAGATAAAAAAGACCAGCCTTGTGTTGCCAGAGGCAGAGGGGAGGCAGACGGGGAACTGCAGGAGGTGGGTCAACAGGCACGAATTTCCAGCTGAGACAAGTAAGTACTAGGGGCGTAGTGTGCGCACGAGGACTATGGTTACGACTGCTGCGTGATACACAGAAAGTTATTACGAGAGTAAATCCTGAGTTTTTGTCATAAGAAAACAGGTTTTTTCCTTTTTTATTTCTTTTCTTTTTATTATATCAATATGAGAAGATGGATGGATGTTAGCTGAACACATTGTGGTCATCATTTCACAATATATGTAAACCAAACCATCATGCTGCACGCCTTAAATTGACATATACAGTGACGTATGTCCATTTTTCTCCATAAAACTGGAAAAAATGGTCATTGTGAGTTTTTTTAGGGCAACTGTAATTTAACTATTTGTTTTTTGCTAATAATTAATTTTAAAAAAGATTAAAATGCAGTTCTGAAAATAAGACATCTAAAGAGATTTGTTTATTTCTGATAAGTTGCTAAAATCCAAAAGAAAAAAAGGTCATGCTATCATTTATAAATGCTATTTTGCTACTTGTTAAAAATTCTCATAGAAAAATTAAGGAGTAAAGCACTAGATCCTGTCAAGACCAAGTGCCTGCAAACTGAGAGAGGGAAGGAGGGAGTGAAGGAAGGGAGGAGGAGGGAGAGGGGGAGGCAAGGATGGGGGGAGAGGGAGGCAGGGAGG